>NW_023270825.1:59074457-59132757 GCF_011800145.1 Mirounga leonina | reverse complement strand
AAAGAAAGAAAGAAAGAAAGAAAGAAAGAAAGAAAGAAAGAAAGAAAACCGTGAATAAAATGTCTTCCCACCAACTCTGCTGCCAATGGAAACTGAGGCTTTTCCTGGTTGTCAGAGACGAAGTGTTCTGGGGCCCAAATTGCTGAGACTCATAACCGAGGTCCAGCAACTGTAACACTGAATGCCAGGATCGAGGTGCACATCATCCAAGCCTGAAAAGGCCAATTAGAGAAATGATTTCCAAGTTCTAAAGCCATTTTCAAAGCCACCTGCAGCACACTCACTTGCAGCCCGAGAAGGATGCTTTCACCTGGATCCCAGTTCTTTGCCAAAAACCTGGCATTCAAGAAGTGTCCAGAGCAGCAATAATACTCACCGGTGAAGCATGAAATAGGAACGACAGGGAAAGTGACACCAGATCCCCAGTTGGGGAAATTGGAAAGCATTAACACGTCTGTGTACCTAACAGAGCACAATTACTACATTTTATTTTGTTTCAACAGTCAGAACCTAAATGAACATCACCATTCAGTTCTGTTCTGGGCAATGATCCAAGCTCATCTTTGGTACAGTTGATTTTGAAGCCTTACAGTCAATCATATCTTCACAATTTGTTCTTCTTGCAGGCTTCAGGCATCCTCCTGATTTCCATTTCTTGTTTGGAAGCCTTGAGTCATCTGCTCTGGCAACATGACCAACCCAAATCAGTCATTTTCTCCAAATTACATTGAAATAGGGATCCTGCTAGTTTGTTTTCTTCCTCCTTCTTTCTTTCACATAATTTTCCCTTTAAGGATCTCCTAATACAAAACTGATTGAAGGCATACAATATCCTCTTTCCTCTGCTATTCTCAAGTCCAAGTTTCTTACCCACATGCTGTAACTCTGTAATTAAAACAATGAGGGCTCTCAGCCCTGGGTTATGAGTGCAAGGCTTCTATAGCTTGATGGGTCATGGTATCCAAGGGCAGAGTTTTGGCCCTGACACTACACCTTTAGGGCATTATTCTGACATCATTTCTACTCCACAAGTCTCAGTGGTTCACGGGATCCAAATGAAAGAGTGGAGTTTCATGGCTCTGTTATTTGAATTATGTAGAATCTGCAATCTGAAGTTCACAAAATTGCATGCATCTTGGGGCCATTTCCATGTAAGCAAAAGAGAGAGGGAAAACTATGCATCCTTCAAAGGAGAGGAAAAACAGCTTAAAAAGACCAAGTGACATAGATTTGGCTTTTTAAAACCAGCAACTGAACTTCAAGGAAGTGCAACCCAACAAAAGTTTTAGCTAACGTTGTAACATAAGACTAACACAAGTTTTTCCTCCTTCAACTCCTATCAGGTCTTCAGGCACAAACAATATAATTATTATTTCTCATTACAGAGAATCAATTGAACTAAGTTTCTGCATCTGGTTCTTGGATATATTTGTTAGCCCAAACCATGCCACTTTCATTATATGCTGTATGGAGGGATTCTTTAAAGCTTCCCTGAACACCAGTTTTTCACTGAGCTTTGAGTGGGAGTCTACCATGTCAATTAAACTTTGTTGATATGTCTAAAGTAAACTACAACTTTGATTTTCTAAGATACAGAAAAATTAGTTTAGCTGTCAGTATCATTTAGGAGGTAGGTCTATGGCTCGATTCCCTGGAAAGTTGGCTGTGTGCTCGATGCACTAAACATGTTGCATAGCTCAGCCCAAGGAAGGCATTAGCGTGATATAAGAACCAGAACCCTGATGGAAAACGCTAAGGAAAGAGAAAGCAAAAAAGATATTCGAGAAGTGACTGAAGTAAATAATATGGGTACGGTGTGGTGTTAATTGCTCCATTAATCTATAAGTGAAGAGAATTACTTAGGGCTGACTATACAAAAAGTGTATTAATATTCAGTGACAGCAGATTGCCTTGCTTATAAAGATAAACATGTTTCCGTTAGGAAATCCGAATCATTTAAGGGCAGTCTTTCACTTGTATGGATGGCAACTATGAGGAAAAGGACTTAAACAAACGAACGAACAGACAAAACCCCAAAAACCAACAGAAGGAACACTATTTCTTGGAGAGAGACTGAAAGCCAGGAAAGAAGTCCTGATCGGGGAGTCAAAAGTTCTTCACCAGCCAGCTCTCTGCTAAACACGGCCCCCTGAGGGGATTCCTTGCTTCATCCTACTTATCCCATCCTCTCACCAATCCCCATTTTTTTTTTTTACCTCCTCTGTTCCTAATTTCTGCCCTTCCCTTTCCTGAAGTAACCATCATTCATTTATTCACTCACTCATTCATTCAATATACTCTGTTCCAAGCACGAGGCTAAATATGAGTTTCTAGGGCCAAATGCTGATACGTAGTCCCATTGTCCCCATACCAGTTAAGACCTTAATTTTCTCCAAGAAGTCTTCTCTGAGATGGTAGACAAAATCTTGATATTGCAATTGCCCCCAATACTTGACCAAGATGTTGCCTTTTCATCTTACGTTATGTGCTTAGCACACAGTAACAACACTCAGATAACATATGTTGAATATAACTATATTCGAATGAGAACTGTATATACTTATGCATACACACCTATGCATATATACAAGCATGTATATAGATCCACATACACAGACATGACCCAGACACGATCCATATTAATAGTCTGAATGACTTGCATATTTTTAACTGAATAGAGTACGCATTTATACACACGATTACCATATTTAATCCAGGTTATAAATTGCTTGACAATGGCCACTCCTGTTTTTTATCACCACCCTCTGGCATTTAGCATTACTTTGATGTTACCTGTCAGTAAATCAACATGATATAGTGGGCAGGAGTGTGGGCTTTGGGGCCATACTCCCTGGGCTTGAATTCTGGCTCAGCCATATGTTAGCTGTTCACCCAGCATGAAAAACCATTGACACAAAAGGTGAGCAAATTAATTCCAAAGCAGTACTGCCAGAATAGAGATTTTTTTTTTTTTTTTTTTTTTAATGTCAGCTCTCCCTACAAGTGCTTATGAAAATGAGTCGGTAGGTTGTTGTAATAAGTAGACCGATTTAACAGCTTGACCTAGCAGGGCATTGTGTGACCACAGCTGGAGCGGAAAGCCTCAGAATTCAGAGATGTCCTTCACAAATAGAACCTTACTTAAGCGTGTAACGCAGAACCTTAGGAATTCACGCCCCGTTGTGGAATTCTGCTACATACAGTCAATTTATACATGTTTGAGGCCCAAGATTTTGTGTACTAAGTGCACTGAGCCAGCTACTCCCGAAGTGTAAGTCACATTTAGAAATTCATTAACTCGGGGCGCCTGGGTGGCTCAGTCATCATTAACTCATTATGGCTGCCAGTTATTATGGTAGGCTCCAAAATTAATTTCTTGAGGTGCCCCCTAGTGGTATTGGAGTTAAATGCAACTCAACAATTATCTAAAACCTAAAGAACAAAGCCTTGGACCAGAACATTTTATAGGTTACAAATTATAATGTGATTTAACAGACCTTCATTTCACTACATTAGGTTCCAAAAGAATAGTATTATAACACCTTGGAATTCTAATGGAATTGAGAGTCCTGAGAGAAACTTTAGAAACAAAAATAGCAATCATTGTGCTAAATGCTTTACACTTATTATACTATTCAATTTTTACATGAAATAGATCCCACTCTTTCCACTTCATAGGCAAAACAAGTGAGACTTAGAGACGTTAGCAATTTTCCCACTAGTCAAACAGCTGGAGGAGTTGGGATAAGAACACAAGTCTACTTGGCTCCCAAACCCCTGCTCTTGAGCATTATGCTTGATTCTGTGTTCTCAGGTTGAGTCAGTGTCAAATCCATTGGGAAATGTCACTCCACCTCTGCTCTTGTGCTCCTTCTGTGACTGTGTCTCCAGTGCTCAGTCCCCAGTCTCTGCCTAGTTGGCTAAAATGCTGGGTTTTCAATGGAGGAATAACTGAGCCAAGGTTTGTAGGCTCCTTTGTCATCCACAGTCCCTTACACAAGTTTTTTTTTTGAAGATTTTATTTATTTATTTGACAGAGAGAGAGATAGTGAGAGCAGGAACACAAGCAGGGGGAGTGGGAGAGGGAGAAGCAGGCTTCCCGCTGAGCAGAGAGCCCGATGTGGGGCTCCATCCCAGGACCCTGGGATCATGACCTGAGCCGAAGGCAGATGCTTAACGACTGAGCCACCCTGGCGCCCCTTACACCAGTTTTTTAAGTGCCTGGATTCTCACATAACTTATTAAACACAAGTTAAATGGTTAGTCACCAAGCTTTCTGGATGCAATAATTAAAAGTCCATATGTACTTTATGGACTCATGCATGTGCACAGTCTTCCAGAGAGCTTTGAAAAAATTTTCCTTCATATCACATTATCACCAGTGAGTTATTAAGGGTTAACTATTTTCCGAACCCCTGCAGTCAATGTCCTAGGAAACTACAAGTTGGATAAGGTACATAGAACTCAAGACATTTAAAAAAACAATGCAGAATATAATCCTAGGACTTAGTTTCTGGACCTTCTCTACCTCTTCCCGGTGATGTCATCCAGTCCTACTAATGTAATTATCCTCTTTATGTAGACAACTGTCATACATCTCCAGTTCTTCCAGTCACCGACTCAACATCTCCACTTGGATAGGTATGTGGGATGTCAAAATTAGGATGTTCAAAATGAATTCCCGATTCTTCCTCCAAAAACTTGCTCTACCCACAACATTCTCCAGATCGGTTAATAGCAACTCCATCTTTCCAGTCACTCAGGCCAGAAACTTGGAAAGCATATACTGGAGTTCTTGCTTTTTCTTACTCATCTCTATTCTTCTGGTCCAAGCCCTGATCAGATCTCACTTGTGACACGCTCTTAACTACTTTCCTTATACTCTGTTCTCCAAACAGTGACAGAATAATCCTATTAAAATAAAAGGTAGACAGTATCACTCCTCTGGTCCCAAACTTCCAGTGTCCTCCCATGTCCCTCAGAGCAAAACCCAAGTCCCTTCAAAGGCCTCAGGCCATGTGCTTCTCCCATGCTGCATGATACATTCCACATCATCCTTGGTTCACTCCCCTCCAACCCTACTAACCTGCTTGTTCCTGGGACCGGGCACACTCCCATCTCAGGACCTGTGCACCTGCTGCCTCTTGTCTGGGATCCTTTCTCCCACATATCCCCATGGCTCACTACTCATCTCCTTCAATTCCGTACCAAATTACCTTCTTGGTGAGGCTTGACCTTACTTCTCTTCTATTTAGAATTTCAACACCCTTCCTTGAGTACTACCTATCCTTTCTGCCTGATTTCTTTTCCTTTATAGAAATTATCCCCTTCAAATGTGCTTTATGGTTTATCTACTTGTTTTATTTATTCTCTGTTGCTCTCACTAAGATGCAAGCTTTATGAGGAAAGGGCAGGGGCTTTTGTTTATTTTATTTGTTGATGTATCCCCAGGGCTAAATACAGGACCCGGTGACATATAATAGGGTGCTCAGCAAATATTTGTTGAACAAAAGAACAAATGCTTTGTATTCCCACTGACTCAGTCTGGCAGTGTTGTGAATAGAAACTTGAAGATGGCATTTTGAACTATTCCAAGATCAATCTTTTTCACTTTCCTACCAAATGTCAATTCTTCCTGGTTTCTTTGGAATCACCTAGACTTCACCAAAATGGCTATTAATGAGGAAAGTTTTGGATACTTGATCCAGCAAACATGAGCAGACTTCAGGAAATGGCAACAGAAGAAACCTAGGCTTCGTGTGAGTTATTATCCCTCATCAGCGACCAAGTCAGGGCTGCAAACTTCATTTTTACCCACCCAATAGGCTACATCTCCTCTGCACGCTGTCAGCCTAACTCTAGGGTTCACACCCTTGAGGCCATGTGCTCAGGGAAGTAGAACTCTCTCCAACCCTGGCACGATTGATTTAATCACCTGGTCTTATTCTCCTAGCTTGTTACTGTATGAGATGTGAGCATGCAACCGAATTCTAAACAATGAAACTTGAGGGGAATTTTGAGAGAGGTTTTTTTTCCCTTCCTGAAAGAAAGGATCCTTGTGCCTTACCTCCAGAGATTTGGATTTGGTGGGTCTGAGTGCCTGTTCAATAATTTGCGTTTTTAATACTACCCCTAATTCTGATATAGAAGGTCCAGGAACTACACATTGGAAAATTAAAAAAAAAAATACTTGCTTCTCAGGTTAATGACCTATGGCTGCTCTTACCTAGATGTCTATCTGTTCGGAATCAGGCCAGAGTACTCAGTACTATTTGAGGGTAATTCCTCTAGAAACTTTATGAAATTGTCCTCGCTTTCTTCCATCTTCTAGTCTAGAGTGTACTTGCTTTTTTCAGTGAAAAACTGCTAATTGCAAGTGTGCTCCATGCCTCTGACATGGCCATCTCTCTGGCCTTTGAGACCCAGGAGCTACAGATATTCTTACCATCAGTCACTACTGAATAGAATACCAGACTGCACCCCCCAACACCTGCCGGGAGCTTTGCTCCTCTGAGGGCTCCTTCTTGGTTTCCTCTCTGGCTTAGTTAGAACAACACGGAGCCACACCAAAGACAGGTGATTAGCTTGCCCCCATCTTTTCAAATTAAGATTTCATTCCACCCTCTGTCTATGAAGACTAGCAGAAATTGTGGTGGGCAGAAAGCACGTTTTCACGGTTTAATTTTTTTTAAGATTTTATTTTATTTATTTGAGAGGGAGAGAGCATGAGAGGGGGGAGGGTCAGAGGGAGAAGCAGACTCCCCGCTGAGCAGGGAGCCCGATGTGGGACTTGATCCCAATCCCGGGACTCCAGATCATGACCTGAGCTGAAGGCGGACACTTAACCAACTGAGCCACCCAGGCGCCCCACATTTTCCCTGTTTAAATACTAGAATGAAATTTAAATGAGGGCACTTTTCTTTCATTCTGCTAACAGTAGTACACTTTTCGGAACAGGTACAACAGGAAGCAGCCCCTGCTGTAAAGCTAGCAGGACCACACCTAAGGCTGTTGGAGCTGCACAATGTAGGAAAACTCTTCCCTTATGCTTTATGGAATGAACCAACAAAGAACTCAGGCGCCTCTGAGGTTCTGGCAGGTGACTGAGTTTTAGAGAAGCAACACTGCATGGGGAGGGTGGCTACAGAGTTAGCGTCTCAATTGATTACTTGTTTGAAGAAAAAAGACCTATGAATTACGTACTCATTACCCACTCATCATTTATTCTTCCCACCAAAGCCACCATCTGGGGCTCTGTCCTGAGGAGCTTCCAGTCTCTCACATACAATCTCTAGTTTTAGTTACCAATGACTTTAGTTACCACTTTCAGGACCATTCACTTATTTATCAGCAAGCATTTGTTGAGCACCTACTATATGCCTGGTACTAATTATCAACAGTATATATAATTTGGTCACTAAAATAGCAAACATGTTACAATTTTGTCAATTATCAAGTCTATATGCTAGAATGATCCAGCCACAATATTTTATTAATTTGCATAGTTTGTCCATGAGGCACTAAAGGCATAAGTATATTTTTCCCTCATTTTCCAAGGAATGCTAAGTAATGGAAAGGTTACTCAAAATAATTGAGTGCCTGAAAATTAATTTCAATTCTATATTTGGACTTTGAATTTTTCTCTCAAGTAAATTCATCCATCCATCCATCCATTCATTCATTCAACAAATAACTGAGTATCTGCTATGTGCCAGTCATGGGTCTCTGGGTTAGAGATAAGTCGTGAACAGGTTAGACATATTTCCCATAATCACAGAGCCTACCTCCTGTTTGGGGAGCCAGACAATGAGCAGGCAACAAACAAGTGAATAAAATGATGTCAGATCAATATCACTGATCATTAGGGAAATGCAAATAAAAAATGATGAGATACCACTTCACACTTATTAGGATGGTTTTATTTATTTATTTATTTATTTATTTATTTATTTGAGAGAGAGAGAGCATGAGCAGGGGGAGGAGCAGAGGGAGAGGGACAAGCGAGGTTGGATGTGGGGATGGATCCCACGACCCTGAGGTCACGACCTGAGCCAAGGTCAGATGCTTAACCGACTGCACCACCCACATGCCCCAACATGGGTAAATCTTGAAGACATTATTGTGCTAAGTGAATTAAGCCAGAAACAAAAGGACAAATATCACATGATTCTACTTTTATGAGGTACTTAGAGTAGTCAAATTCATAGCGACAGAAAGTAGGAGGGGTTGTGGGAGGAGGGAATGAGGAGTTAGTATTTAATGGATATGGAGTTTCAGTTTTGCAACTGAAAAGAGTTCTGGAGACGGATGGTGGTGATTGTTGCACAACAATGTGAATGTACTTAATGCCACTGAACTGTATACTTAAACAAGGTTAAAGTGGTGAATTTTATGTTGTGTCCATTTTGCCACAATAAAAAAAAGTTACGCCAAAGAGTGAGAAGGCAATGAGGTAACTGGTTGCTGAGAGGGATGGGAGGAGGCTACTAATTCTGATTGGATCTCCAGGGAAGGCCTCATTGGAAAGATACTTGCTGAGCTGAGGACTTGTATTTAGAAGAGGAAATCTATTGGAAAGGCAGAGAGAATTGAGAAATGGAGAGCTTTAGGAAAAAAATTACAGCAATGGAGAATCCAAGGCAGCAGTTTCTAAGCTTTTGCTTTGTTCTTCACATAAGGAGGATGGAGAAACCATGATTTCCAAGGTAGTCTCTTGGGATGTTCTAAAAACTGATTATAAAATTAGTTCATGCTCTTCAGACTCATTCTTCTTCCCGTAGGGAACTGAATGCATAGTAGCTGCTTACTGTACTGAAGATTTAAAACCAAGTCATTTGTTAAGACCAACCAGAAGCAAAGCCAATATTAAATATAGAATTATAGGACCACAACATCTTTGGACTAGGAAGGGCCCTTTAGGGCCCTTAGTCCTCTCTTCTGAAGCTTGATTTCTCTTTATAATGTCCCTGCTATGGTATCACCTGGCTTCTGATCAGGCGCTAGATGCCAGGACCCCACATTGTTTCTAAGTGCCCCTCTGACCTGGATAACTTTGCTGCTGAAGAGAGAGACCCTCCTGTCTTGAGCCCAGTTCTGTTTTCAGGTGACTTTCATTTGGTTCTGCTCACTAGGTGTGATGGTTAATTTTATGGGTTAACTTGACTGGGCTACAAATTTGGTCAAACGTTATTCTGGGTGTTTCTGTGAGGATGTTTTTGGATGATATTAACATTTAAATCAGAATACCATGTAAAGCAGATTATCCTCCATAATGTTGGTAGGCGCTATCCAATCAGCTGCAGGCCTGAGCTGAACAAAATGCTGACCCTCCCCAAATAGAAGAGAATTCTTCTGTCTGATGGCCTTTGAACTGGAGCATCAGCTCTTCATTGTTCCAGACTTTGGACTTGAAGTGGGACAGTAGCTCTGCAGATTTTGGATTTGCCAGCCTCCATAATCTCATGAGCTAATTCTTTATGATTTACGTATATACATATGTATGTACCCATTGGTTCTGTTTCTCTGGATGACCCGGACTAATACACCAGGAAATACAGAATAAGTCTAATTCCAGTCCCCTTAAGGAATTGCAAAATATTTGAAAATGGTTATTGAGCACCCTGATGCCCCTCTTCTATAAGTTAAACCCTCAGCTCTTCATAGGACAGGGCCTCAGACCTCTCATCCTTTGACCCTGGAGTCCCTGGACCAAAATCCACACTTAGAATGGGCTGATCTGGGCACAGCAGAGCAAGACCATTGCCTCCATGTTCTGAATGTTATATTTCTATTCATGTGGCTGAAGACCAATTTAGCTTTGTTTCATTCATGCCGTTCTGTTACGTCTATGTGTAACACACACGCACATATCCACAACCTGCTGCTGTAAACCTACCCCTCTTCTACTTCTTTAAGGCTATGACAGGGCGAAAGGGGATGGGTAGGAGTAAATATGTTCCAAGTACATGAAAGGGGAGGGAAGTAAGATTTAATGAGGGTTGCTTAACATATATAATCTTATTTCATCTTTATTTACAGATGTGGAAACAAAGACTCTTGAAGCCTATGTAACTTATCATATCAACATAGTTAAGAAGTAACTGGGATGGGACTGAAGCCCAGTTGCCTCTGATCTTGAAGCCTGTGGTCTGTCCACCGCCCCACACCACACAGCATACACACAGCATTTAAAATAATTTCCAGAGTAATATAAAATGAGAGAGAGATGGCGTCCAAGAGGAAAATAAGGGAGAAAACTATTACTACAAAGAAAAATCAGATTTGATATCAAAGGTATTATTAATTCACCTCCTTGTTCTTTTTATACCTTCCTACAGAATTCAAGAATTCTCACAGAAAAAATTTTCACCAGCGGTAACAGAATATATGGCAAAGAAGGAATAAGTACATGTTTTTCAGGTGTGCTAAGAAGTGAGGAAATGGAATTAAAAAAAAAAAAACCAATAATACACACTCAATAATCATGACTGTTAAAGTACGTTTAGTCTTAACCCTTGGCAACTGTGGTCCAAACCATACTCCCACTTATATTAAATAATAATGAAAGGGGAAAAACCTGCTATCTGACCACATTTGAGAAAAAGCGGCCACCAAAGACTTTTCATCCAGCCATAGGTATAGATAGATGTTCCCTATTCATTGAAGAAAGCAAGTGTGATATGTAAGAAAAATTTATAGTTACTGCCCACCATGAAAGACAATATGGTATTCAGAAAGTGGACATTTTGCACATGGAACAATCCCATGAACCACCCATATGTGCACACATAAGCACACTCACACACAGGGTGGTTTTTCCCCTCCATCTGTTAGTGCCCTGTGGTGGTGTCCCTGATCCCTACAAGACTCATACTCTCATGGGGCTTGGCAACATATCTGTCCTACAGATCCACCACTTGATGTTCCTGGTGATGAGCCCGGAGCTGTCCCTTCCCTGCTTGAGGCTGAGTGGATTCTGTGTAGAGGCCTGGCATTTCTACCAAGACTGCAAACGAGAGCCTGGGATTTGGGGCTGAAAGTGGATTTCCTGCACAGCTGAGCCAAGTGCTTCCAACCATCCAGCCAGATGTTTCTCTATATGGTCCTGGCAGTCATAGCTTGGGATAGAGCCAGAATTTGGCCTGATTTCTATACTGAAAAGCTTGATGGAATGCTGGGGTGGTGCCATCCCATAATAAAAGAGGTGGTCTCTCAGATTGGCACACCACTCCCATTTGCCTTGGGAGTCCCTCCAAAGGGAAGAGGTGCTTGAGTAAAAGTGGGTGTGTCCATCCAGTCCTTGCCAGGGCTGGGGTGGAGGAGGGGACGTACAGGCTGAGGGAAGGTGGATGGAGAAGAAAGGTTCTGAGCGATTGGAAGCTTGTGCCAGATGGAGCTGGAAGACGGTGCTCTGTTGCTTCCCTCTGCACATGTGTGGCCACCAGGGGATTGCCTGGCTATGCACACTGCTTCACATCTGTCAGCTAAATCAAAGTTGCATAATTGAAGATGCAAAGCGAGAAACATTACGTGGTTCACAAGGCTCCCCAGAGGATTTTGGGTCTGTAATCCAGTGAGGAGATTTTAATGAGACATGAGCCTAGCACTCTCATCTGTGGGAGATGATCTTACTCCAGCTGTGTTTAAGGATGTGGAAAACTTTTTTTTTTTGCAGAATATGAGGAGTCTTTCTCAACTGGTCACTGCCTGCCCATTTCTCTTGGCACCCTTTGGCCTTCCTCCCAAAGAAATGCTTCTTTTTGAAGCTTGGGCTATTCTCAGCATGAGGAAGGCACAAAAGATGCTATGATTGAGGCTTTAGGACAAATGAATCAAGGAAGGATGTGTTAGATAAAACCATTAACGTGGTATCATTTCTTACAACCAAATTTAAACATTTTTAAATATTTAATCATAAAAGTAACACATATCCAAAGTAAACATTCAAACAATACATAAGGATGGAAAGTGTGACGTAAAAGTGTAAATAGGATTCTTTGTGTCCCTAGAACAGTGCTTCTCAAATGTTCTGTGGTAAAGGAATAATTTTTCCTTATTTTCAATCCTCACAAACCAATACTTTTGTAAAATACCATAAAAATTAATTATCAGAACAATTACAAAAAAGGACCCAAAGGCATGCAGAATACCAACCCATTTAAAAAAAAAATTAAGTTCAAGGATGCCTGAGTGGCTCAGTCGGTTAAACATCTGTCTTCAGCTCAGGTCATCATCCTGAGGTCCTGGGATAGAGCCCAAGGTCATTGGGCTCCCGCTTAGCGGGGAGTCTGCTTCTCCCTCTGCCTGCCACGCCCCCTGCTTGTGCTCTCTCTCTCTTTCTGACAAAGAAATAAATAAAATCTTAAAAAAAAATTAAAAAAATTTATTTCAACAGATCACAGACTTGGATGTAGTGGTAATATCAAGTTGCTATAACCTTTCTAAACACTCTCAATTTCTGTACTCACTGTGGCCCACACTTTGATCATTCATTTTCTTCTGGAGATTTTTCAAAAATTTCCATACATATCAAACATATGAACATACAGATGATTTTTTTAAACATAAGAGTAATTGTATTATACGTATTGGTCTATAACTTGCCTTTTGACTTAATATATTTTGACATCTTTCATATTAGCCCTTAAAAATCTACATCATGCTTTTTTGGTGGCTGCCTGCCTTTCCATAGTATGAACGTACTACATTTTTAAAAAAAAACTGGTCTCAACATTTACGGGTATGCAGATGGTTCCTAGATCTTGCTTATAGTCAAAATTTGATGGCATGACCTCTATAAATGGACTGTTATTAACTCTATATGTCTTTTTAAAAAATCAACATTTTAATTAATTTTTTTTGAGAGAGAGCGTGAGTGCGCGTGCGTTGTGTGGGGGAGGGGGTGGGTGTTGGGGGAGAGGGGCAGAGGGAGAGAGAAATTCTTAAGCAGGCTCCATGCCCAGTGTAGAGCCCGACATGGGGCTCAATCTCACGATCCTGAGATCATGACCTGAGCTGAAATCGAGTTGGACGCTTAACTGACTGAGCCACCCAGGCGCCCCAATTCTATATGCCTTTTGATGCCAAAGTCACCCCTAGCACTTGTTAGAATTTCTGCTTAGTGAGCAAAAGCAAAATATTTTGCAGTCCAAAGGTTCTTTGCCTTCTAACTGGCTTGTTGACCATTCTGAGACTGGTTGGTGGTGAAATGATTGGGCTAAGCTCTGTCACCATGCACAGTATAAGGCACACCCTCTTCCGGAGGACAGGGCTGGATATCCACGGCAAGGTGGTTAGGATGGATCCTTTAACGACAGGCTTTGCCTTTTTCATTTAGTAGCAGAAAGGTGAATGTGCAACAATGGATGCAGGCTGCCTTGCGGAGAGGGGGGGGGGTCCCACACACCACAGGCATTCTGCAGCGAACTCTTATCTTGCTGACTCAGACCTTCCCGAAGAGCTTGCATGAAGGAAAGGTCAGCCTGGTTGCTAACCTCAGCTCGGTGCCCAATTCCTCTCTTACAGTATTTTTGCTGGAGCAGGAAATTTGGGGCTCTACATGATTACCTGTGTGATTTTTCACATTTCTGTTAGGGCCTCCAGTGGCCCTTTGTGGAAGCAGTTAGCTTTGTATGTGTAAACTACACTCCCAGTCAGGCAGGTCTAGTCAGGATGAACCTGAGCAATTGGCCCCAGCAGACTTGCTCCAGGCACAGGGCATGACCCAGGAGAGGAGTGGAGTGTTTCTGATGTTTATATTTCAGATGTCTCCAAAGCAGCCAATTATGTCAGGTCCCTGGGCATGTATGGAGATACTGGAGAGGATTTTGGGTGGAAAGCAAAATGCTCAAGCAGAAAGACAAGTTTTCCTGTCTACTGGGTTAGCCGGGCCAAGAGAAAAGAGGAGGTTTGTACTATGAAGTTCATCGCCTTGGGTTTGGTTAGCCCAGATGGAGGGAAACTGGCAATAACTCCCCTCTGCATTTTCAGTTGAGAAGAGAAGTAATCTCAGCCACCCCAAAGGCTTATAAAGGACCTGAAGTTCTCTTGCATAAGGATGAGGCATATACTGACAGGCAGTGAGGAAACCAATTCTTTGGTCTTGCTAGAACTTCAAGCGGTCCTGAAGAGAGCGGCCCTGAGTAGAAGCATCTAGGCTAACAATCAAGGTGGGGCTACATGGAGAACGGATGAGCTTCATCGAAGGCTGATTCAGCTTTGCTTCTGGGGCATGCACTATCCGTGTGAGGGAAGCTCAGCAGAGGTCTGGCAGGCGACCCAGACATGAGTGGGCGTTTTCGTTATTCATCTCACGCTCGGACTGGGCTCTGAGACGGCACCCTGAGCTGCAGGCCTGGTCTGCACGGGGAGAGGACTCAGAGCTCAGGATCTCACCAGTGACCTGCTGGCCCCTGACCTGCAGCTCCTGCAGGACTTTTTAAAACACCCACCAAGAGCTCTTTGAGAGGAAACCTGCCCCAGCAGGCCTGCCTTACACATCCCTTCAGATGTTTTCTTTTTCTCCTGAATATGCTTTCCCGAGTGGGCATCCTTCCTACTGTCGGCCTCTTCTGTGCGAAAGCAAAGTTGCCATCTAAATTCAGGAGAAGTATTCTTATATGTGGATCTAGTTTCCTTCTCAGAAAACCAGGAGACCCTTTCCCAGTAAACATCTTCTCCATGTAAAAGTTCTCAGAGGGACACTTTGTTGTGCTGACATGGAAATGCTTCTGTCTTCGAACTCCCTGATTTTACAAACTCTGCAGACAGGCTCTAAATGTTTTGTGTCGCAGAGACAATCGCTGGGTTACAAGTGGGCCCTCACAGCCCTCAGCTCCGTCCCTGATGCTTGGCCTGAAATGACCTCCTTTATGTCCTACCTTGGAGACAACCACGCCCCCAGAGGGGAAAGACCAGGATCACAGAATAGTTCAGTTAATACGGGCAGAAAAAGGTGGCCCACTTCCCCCCTCACAGCACACAGCTCTCATCTCCAGATGATGACTAAAGCAGTTACAAAAGTAAACTGCTAAGTCCCTGGGCAATTTTTTCCTCACATCATCTAAGTAAACGATTCAGTGTGCATCTTTCCGCGCATGTGGTCTCTCTGGGCGAGTGAGGAGCGAACCCGGCTGCTCGCTGGCAGCTAGCTTATCGACGACTTGTGGGCGCTGGAACTCCGGGGGCAGGGAGGGCTGCCTCCCCTGGGGTGGAGCGTTTGCCTTGCTTTGTTCTGCATCATCACAGGCCGTGGCAAAGCCAACCCACATCACACTTTACCAGGCGTGGCTATGCACTTACTCTGTACTGCCCTGCTGATTGTATCATCTTAGGCAGGCAAGGAAAAGCTGGGTCCCTACCAACCAAGCCCTCTCAAACTTAGTGGGAGTGAACAATGAGACACAAAACAAAGTGCCATTCCCTGCCTGTCACAGGGAAGGGACGGCCAGCCACACACGGGCACACCCAGAGTGTGTCTAATCACCCAAGATTTTTCCATGCTGAAGGGAATGGCTCAGTCAGAGATGTCCGAGAGCAAGAATGCTCTCTCACACTTAACTTTTGCAAATGTGTTCACCTCCCTCATTCATTTCTATCCCTACTGATGACATGGAATGCCAGCCAGTGTGTTCGGGAGGATACCCTTCAGGAAATGCTCCTTCAGGAGAAATGTTCCTTTAGGAGAATGTTCCTTCCCAGAGAGAGAGGAAAACAGGGAGGGAGGAATGTTGATCACAAGAGAAGAGAAAAGAAGGAAGGGAAGGAGGGATGAGGAAAGAAAGGAAAAGAAAAAGAAAAAGGGTATTGAGTGGTTTCTGCCTCATTATTATTTTTCCTTCTTGCCAAAGTTGTTTGGCAGATTCTTAGAGATGGCAGAGCCTGTTCCTTGAAAACCAGCTGGTTGTCTAGACCAGGCTTAAAGGCATCTCTTTAATTACAGCCACAGAGCTGTTCTTCTTCCCTTTCATCTCAGGCCTTGTGGGGCTCAGCTCTGGCCCTCGCCATTATCTCCTGAAAGGTTATACGTGCCACATCACCATTCAGTTTGTGCATCCACACGGAAGCCTTGAAGCATTTTCCCCTTGCTTAGGTTGGCACGGCCAGCCCACGGGGGTGCGACTTTGCTACTCTCTCGTCCATTTTCTGCCTTCCCTTTTGAGCCATATCACATTAGTGTCCTGTTCTGTGCCAGATACGTCCCTCACCGTAGCCTTCACTTCAGACAGCTTCCTTGAAGGCGCCGTAACTATGCTCCTCTCTCGCAAAAGATGCAAACCAGGACAATGTCTGCTACTCTTTTATAGAGTTGGCTCATTTCAAAGCTGACGCAGTCAAGGTGCAGAGCCTCCTAAAGAGCATTTTTAGAAGATTTGTAACAATTACTGAAAGTCAGTTAATCTGCACAAATTTTCATGGAGGATCATGAACTGAGTTTGTATATAAAGTAACAAACCAGTAGTCTTAACTGACTTGTCAGAGGCCACACAGCAAGTTGGGAAAAAGCCAATTTAAGAGCTCAGTTTGTGAATCACTAGTCTGGTCTCCTGACATTAAGATATATTTGCATAGAAACAACTTAAAAATTAACATGGGATTGGTCTGGATAATAACAAGATGATACATAACAATGAGAACTATTAAGACATTTAGAAAAGTTTGATCGAATTATCAAATCAGTTACACACATATGTAAATTGATGCACAATAGATTGAGTGACTTCAAAACATAGTTAACTCCTGTTATTAGGTCTAATGATTCACCTTGTATGGGTAGTATTTGAGGTCAGTTTTATTTTTGTTCTTTTTTCCTTCCTGCTGCCAGACTTCTGTTTATATTATTGCTTAAGAGTGGGCTATAGACAAGAAAGGAGAAAATGTATAGCTCAAATCTCATTTTTATCGAGACCAATCTTTCAAAATACACAGAGTCATGAGGGATTATAGGTAGATTTCAATTAGTTATATTTGCATATGTAAGAAGGTACCATGCGGCAATAAACTTAGTGAAGACAATCTTACCAGTCCTAGTTAGATTTCTTACAGACCTGAGGTGCTCTCTCCTCTAGTGGTCGTATGGAATAGATCTGTCATGTATTCAGAAGACTTTAATCTCAACACAGCAAAAATGATCACATCAATACCAATCCATATTGGGGTGCTTATTACATATCCCTTACTGAGTTAGTTATTTTATACACATTATTTCATCTAATTCTCATGATAATCCTGAGGTAGATTTTCTTAATTCCATTTTTTCACATGAGGAAACTGAGCTCAGTACAGAGCCAGCAGTGGGGAGAGGCAGGTCTGGGTCATAGGACTGCCTTTCACTGAGATGCTCCCCTGGCCGGGCCCTCAATGGAAACTGTGTCTGGTTCTTGGGAAAGGCAGCTGTGAGATTTATTCAAAGTCACACAGATAGCAAGAATTTGAAACTAAGTGCATAACCAGATTCATGGGGGTATTCATAAAGTTGAGACTTCCCTGAATATTGCAAATTCATTTGAATTTGAAAACATAAACTGTAATCGATTGTATATCATGTAATGTGGTTATCAAGCATTTAAATCTGGAATTGAATCCTAGTTCAAATCCAGGCTCTGCCACTTAGTAGCTGTGTAACCCTGTGCATGGATCTCTCTAAGCTTTAGTTTCTTCATCTGTAAAATGGGATGTTATGCTGTTCTCTTTGAGTGTATGGAGATTGAGATAATGTTTGTAAAGAGCTTACATCTGTGTCTGGTGCATAGTAAGCCCTCAATGAATGTTAGTATTATTGCATCTCTGTAGCACAAAGTAGAAGTGAAGAATATGTCATTGAATTAATCCAACATACTCACTCAGACAATTTAGCAAAAATAGGCCCATTACTGAAATTATATAGACCCTGGTAGTTATGTGGATGCATGAGCTTATGACTCCTGTAAGAAGGTAAACATCATGTCATGATTATCTCTCTTTAGTTTAAAGAGCCTGCATTAAACCATGCAAAACAAAGAGATTAGGTCTCAGAATTTCAAAAAGTAACACCATAATTTTATAAAACAAGTGAAACATGCTAATTAAGTTATATTTAATGTAGACTTCCAAACACCCAATAAAAAATTGATACACTGAGGGGCGCCTGGGTGGCTCAGTTGGTTAAGCAACTGCCTTTGGCTCAGGTCATGATCCTGGAGTCCCGGGATCGAGTTCCGCGTCGGGCTCCCTGCTCGGCAGGGAGTCTGCTTCTCCCTCTGACCCTCCCCCCTCTCATGTGCTCTCTCTCTCTCAAATAAATAAAATCTTTAAAAAAAAATTGATACACTGATTCTGGGATGGGATTGAATAGTACCACAGCGGCCCAGATTAAGGTTTTTCTCTGGAAAGATTTAGGACAGAGAGAACACTCATTTATTTGCTCATCCGTTCGTTCTCTCTTGTTCATGGGACAAATATTTATGGAGTGTTGCTAAGCTGTGCTTGGGTGGTGCTGGAGATACTGGGGTGAATCACACAAGCTCTGCCCTGTCCTTATGGAGCTTATAGTCCATGGGGGAGAGAGGATATTATACTAGTAGAAAATAACTAATGAATAGAAAGGTGATGAATGCTTTCAACAAGAACTATGTGTCTTTTAGTCACTCCACCACTGGAGGTGAGACCAGGAAGAACCTTGAGCTGCTTGGGCTGGAGAAGAAATGCTTGCTGGACTGCCTCAGGTATTTGGGTGGGGATGTTGGGCTTGACACAGATGTTCACTGCTGGGGTGGGGTCTCTGCTGGATTTGAAGTGGTGCTCACATAGGAGCCAGACACATTCAGGCACAAGGAGAAGAGAAGAAAAAGCAGTCCTATCAAATCCATTACCACAGACACTGTGTAGCCTCCCAGGACAAAATGCATCCCAAGGGAGGAGCCATGTAGGCACCTTCCTTTGTTCTAATAACAATGCCTCAGCCCTGGGTCAGAGTGCTGTCTCTCATGGAGATTGCTCCTCCGGCCATAGAAACTGGGTCTGAGTCCTGGGGACTCCTACTAAAAACAGACTCAATGGAGAAAAAAAAATAAGTCCAAGAGGAGTGATTTTCATATATAATCTCCATGAGACATTAAAGCTCAAGCCGCTTCTGATTGGAGACCAAGATAACGTAACGAAAGGGATTTTAAACTTACACTGTAACACATATATATACATATATATGCTGGCGCAAGACTCAGCATGGCTTTGTTGGACCTGGAGTTCCAAAAATTCAGGCACTGACCCCAGATGAAGCACTTACCAACAGGGTGGCTGTGAACATAAACAGTTCTTATAGTAATGGGAGAAGCGCTCGTAAGTGTTGTTTGGATGGCAGGGCCCCTAGCAGGGTCTGTGACAAGGCTCCCCATGTGGCTTCGCATGTTGCGGGAGCCCTTCTGCTCAGGGTACCTGAACCCGGAGGAAGAACATGGTGGACCACAAATTAACTAGCCATCTTGCTCTTGAGCCCATGTGAGACCCTTTGTATAGACTTCTGGATCTAGTTGAACAGGAAACTCTGTGTTCCTTCTCTTTAAATCTGAATGGGCTCTATAACTACTTTGACCACTAGGATATGGTAGAAGTGGCACTGGGCCAGTTTTTGGGCCCAGGCCTTAGGCAACAGGAAGCTTCCACTTTCTGTATTTTTTTAAAGGTTTTATTCATTTACTTGACAGAGAGAGAGAGAGCACAAGCAGGGGGAGCAGCAGAGGGAGAGGGAGAAGCAGGTTCCCCACTGAGCAAGGAACCCGATGTGGGACTCCATCCCAGGACCCTGGGATCATGACCTGAGTTGAAAGGCAGACGCTTAACCGACTGAGTCAGCCAGGCGCCCCTCCACTTCCTGTATTTTGAAATGCTTGCTCTTGGTGCCCTGAGCTGTCCCATAAGAGGTCTGATTATCTTTTTTTTTTTTTTAAAGATTTTATTTATTTATTTGAGAGAGAGAGAATGAGAGACAGAGAGCATGAGAGGGAGGAGGGTCAGAGGGAGAAGCAGACTCCCCGCCGAGCAGGGAGCCCGATGCGGGACTCGATCCCGGGACTCCAGGATCATGACCTGAGCCGAAGGCAGTCGCTTAACCAACTGTGCCACCCAGGCGCCCTGTAGTATTTTTTTTTTTAAAGAATTTATTTATTAGAGAAAGTGTGTGTGCGCGCATGAGCAGGAGAGAGGCAGAGGGGGAGGGAGAAGCAGACTCCCCGCCAAGCAGGGAGCCCGATGCGAGACTCGATCCCGGGACTCCAGGATCATGGAGGTCTGATTATCTTGAGGCCACCATTTTCTGAGAGGCCCAGGCTCTATGAAGAGGCTCTGGAGGATGAAACCCTCCTATGTGGAGAGAGCTAAATGCCAAGGAGCCCTGAGTCACCAAACGTGTGTGAAGAGACCACCTTGGAAATGATCATCTAGCTCCAGCTACCTTACCTGACCATATGGAGCAGAAAGGAAGCAACAGGCCAAGCCCTTCCCAAATTCCTGGCCCAAAAAAGGGTGAATGAAATATCATGGTTGTTTCGAGCCCCAGTGTTTTGGGGTAGTTTGTTACACAGCAGAAGATGACTAGGACTAGAGGTCTTAAGGAAAAAAGTCCCTGTGATTTAGCAGATGGGTGCCCCAGAGTGGAAGCTAACACCATATACCATTGTTTACTGTTTTGCTTCCAGTCAGCGGTAGCCTGGGAAAACCAAGATTATACTAGAAAAGATGAAAAAGTAAAAAAGAAGAGGAAAAAGGTTATACAGTGCACCATTTTGGTTTTCCTGCTGTGATTTTGTTTTCTGGCTCCTCCTGTGTATCCTTTTCCTCTGTTACTCGCCAGACATATGTGTTCAAAAACATCTGTCCTCAGACTTTCCCTTCTTTCACTTGGACATTATGTACTGTCTTCAACTTCAACTACTACTCTGTACAGATGGCAACGCATGATACTCTAGCCCCAAAGTCTACCTTGGGCCACAGGTTCTTACTCTCAAATGTCTGCTTGATACCTCTCGGAACCGGAAACTCAGCATGTCCAAAATCAAACTCAGTTTCTCCACCCATCTGCCCAACTTCTGTTAATGGCCATCAGCTTTGGAGTCCCTTAAATTACTAACTCATTCCCTTCGGGAATATCTATTTTTATATGCTCCTCCCATTTCCCTAGTTGTAGCCTTGATTTCTACAACAGCCTATCACTGGTTTGTCCACCTCTTCCCATCTTTCCCAACTATGATCTAAGCCAGTGTTTTTCCTACTGTGGGCTGCAACCAATCAGTGAGTTGTGAAAATCAATTATAATCAGTACTATCTAAAAAAAACCAGAAATAGAATAAAGTAGAAAGTATGAGCCTTTGCATACAGAAAAAATATTAACTAGTACAAATTTTATTTCAATTAGAAATGTATATTTTAAATATGTATGTACCAAGTTGCAATGAAAAATATATTTCTTACTGTTGGTTGTGATCAAAGAAAGTTGGCAAAATAATGATCTGAGTTGTACATTCCTGTCCAACTAATGTTCCCAAAGTATAATTCTGTCATATTGCTGTCTTGCTCAAATGTCTCTGATGGCTAACTATTGCAACCAAAGGAAGTGCCCACTCTCATTCTGGGTTGCATGATGTTCTTGAGTTGGCCTAATTTCCTTTCTAGTTCATTCTCCCACTATGTTTTTAAAGATTTTATTTATTAGAGAGAGAGAGTGAGACAGAGAGTGCACAAGCGGAATGAGGTAGGGGCAGAGGGAGAGGGAGAAGCAGACTCCCCACTGAACACGGAGGCTGATGCGGTCCTCCATCCCAGGACCCTGGGATCATGACCTGAGCCAAAGGCAGACGTTTAACTGACTGAACCACCCAGGCACCCCTATCTCTCACTATTTTTGTCCACAAGCTCCTAACTGGGGTGGGCTACTGTCTATTCTCTGAACAATTCCCATGCTTTCTGTCCTCTGGGGCTTTGCTTATGTTGTTCCCTTTGCCTGTCCTGTTCTTCCAACCTCCACATACTGACTCCATTTCACCGCTCAAGAGGCACTGTGGCATGGTGGAAAGGGTCAGGCCTTGGAGTCCCACCAACCAAAAATCAACTCTAGGCTCTGTCACTTACTCCCTTGACAAGTTATTTCTTTATCTTGACAGAATTTCTGTATCTCTAAGAAGGGACCTATTGGCATGAGGATTATCTGAGGCAAGGCACGTGATGCATTCAGCCCAATGTGTGCCACCCAGTCGGTATCTTTGAACCGGAGCCGATGTCTCTAACGTGCCAATACTGTGTGATGACATTTCTGTTTATAACGATGTAGCTACCACTTACATTATAAGTATAAACAATTATGGCCTGATACCAGGCATGCTGGAGATGCTCAAGTGTTAGTTCTTTCTTCTGTCTTAGTCTAAGCTTTCTAATTTTGTTCTATTTTATTATTCAGTGATTCCTATGCTTGTTAATTTTTTAGTGGACTTGACATTCCCAGGTTAGGGATTTTAAATTGAATCTGTCTGATCGCTCCCATAGTGCTTCGTAATACAACTTTGATATAGGAAGTGATTTTAAAAAATGGAATGGAGTTCAAGGTGGAAATGCTGCCACACTGTATTCCAATCAGAGAAAAGTTCCACATCTGTGGTCCCCGAAGATACCTACCAAGAGAAAATCCTGACTTCTTATTTTGATTTTGTTCTGCATTCACAGAATGGTTGCATGTATATCACTTAAGGTCTGTGTCCACACGTACCTCTTAGAGTGGAAAATAGATTGTGGTACAGAGATTTGCCTTAGAGAGAGGCTATGAAGATCAAGTCCATAAATTCTGTGCAGTACCCGGGCAAAATCAGCATAAAAGTAAGAAGTGAGAATTTGAAATGAGTTATTTTCGGGGAGAAAGGAGGTGTCAAATCTTGAAAAGTTGGAGTGAGTCAAATACACCAAACATCAAATGTATAAATCCCAGGACTACACTTACTCACTTCTTGTAGTGAATGCTCTTTTCCTCCTAATCCATTATGCTAATACATATGCCACATTTTATGAGGCCAAGGTGAAAACTAATCAGGCTCTATTGTAACTAAGCCTGTTTAGCTGACACATGACACCCAAAAGGATTTCTAGCCCAGCAAATCAAGCCCACTGGTATCTGCTGGGAGGTGATGAATAATGAGGTAATCACAGAGGATTGTCTTTTGTGAGGCGGTGGCAAAACAGGCTTCAGCTCTGAGGTTTTAACCCTTTTCTACTGGACATCTGGTCCTGAAAATGCTGCTGTGACGAGGCTGTTGTAACCCTGACCCACATCTAGGCCAACTCCTGTGGCACCGTTTCACTGACTTTTGGAGCGTGGCAAAGCGTGTAGCTGCCTGCAGATCCCTTACTCTAAGAATGTTTAGGATTCCAACGGGCTCTTCACACTTCTGCGGCCTGGGGGCATCGCCCACTGGCAATAACCTTTGTTTGCTGGCTTTGTACATTCGCCATGGGCTCTGGAGAACCAGCAAGCAGGAGAGATGTACCCAGTATCAATGTTAGTGTCGAGATGAGCAAGGAGAGGGGCCCCTGTGTCACTTTCTATTAGTACCGACAGCCTTAAAGCACAAACAGAAAGCCCAAATCAGTCAACTCATGGTGACTTGGGCTTAAATACGAATGAATTCATTTTTGATACCACATCTGTGATCCATGTGGCTAGGACAAAAGCACACAAGTTGCTTGAAAGTTGCTTTCAGACAGACCTGGGTCCCAATCTCTCCAGATTCTGTGACAGGGGGAAGGTTACTCGACTGCTCTAAATCTCAGCTTCCATGTTTGGAACATGAGACAGCCATAGAAGTTGGATTTTAGGGTTGTTTAGAAGATGAGTAATGCACGCACAAGGCTAGCACAATGCCTGGCTAAGTACCCGCAAATGATAGTTACTATTAAAGGTGATAAAAATCCACCCGCTGGATTGTCTCTATGGTATCCTTCCTTTACAAAGCAATATGATGTCACTTGATGTGACATCACCTGGTGTAGTTGCAGCTGAAGAGACAGGGAAAATAGATGATAGGGTGTTACTAAAAGGTCCGCAGTTACACGGATTTATTTGGAAATGCAATAGTGGGGCTTCTCTCTAGATAACACAATTCAAGTTTCCTTGTCTTGGTTTTCTCCCTTGGTTCCTTTTAGCATTTCTGTCATATTTCCAACAATTAAAAATTCTTCCTCCCTCTAGGAATTGTCAGGGTAGGCACATGCTTCTCCCTCTCCTTTCAATAGTCTCACGAGTGGAAGAGCTTGTTTTTTAAGGAACCTTCTTTCTTTTCCCTTTTTTCAAACCATTTTGTTGAGGTATGACTGACATGCAGACAGCTGTACATGTTTGATGCATATGACTTGGTGAGTTTGGAAATAAGTACATACCTGTGAAACCATTATCACAATCTATCTCTTAAATATATCCATCACTTCAAAAGTTTCCTCTTGTCTTCTTCATTTATTATTATTGTTATTGTTATTGTTATTGTTATTATTTTGAAGGAGTTTTCAATAGCCCTTCAAAAATTATTGCTTTTAAAATGGTATCTGTTTTGAAGGTCATTCCCAATTTAGGAATTTTTCACCTATCAACACTGGAAAAGGATGTTAAAATAAAATACTAGTGATCACAAAACAGAGCTAGATTTGTAAAAATCCCAGGGAGAGTCTACTCTCATCGTATTATTTCTATATTATCCAAATGTTTAACAAGGATGGCAATTTATCTTTGGATGGCCTATATTTACATATTTCTTCTCCCAAGGGTATATTAGGGTTTTAACTTTCTTAGTTGCTTAAAATTCTTTTTAAAATATGTAGACCCATGTTTTTGCTATAAAGATAGAATTCATGACAAGGAAACCAAAGACATCTCTCAGAATATGAAACCTCAAGTGGCACTGAAATACTTAAATTGTTGTGTCATTTCTATTTTTATATTTCTGTAACTAAGATTTCTTACTTTTATACTTCTGGGATGACCATTGTTTTCTACCTTATTTAGTGTCATCCTCACAGGACCTGGCATGGGGTCTTGTTTGAAGAAGGACAATCTACATTTCCTGTCAGGTCAGAGACTTTGGCGTCTTCAAAGTCGGTGGCCACGTGCCTTCAGAGAGCTTGTCCAGAATCCATCCCTGTCTAAGTCAAGGGGCTCCAGTCTAGACAGAGCTTGTCTCTAAGACTGGGACCTGAAGGACCGCCCTCTTGGTTTATATCCATTCAGAAAGCATTACACTATGTATACACAGCATGTGCTTTGATTATTTATGATTTCTGGTGATTTCTAGAAAATGTTAGGCATCATGCTCTTGGTGAGGCATATAATCCCCTATTATAACTGTTTCTACCAGGAAATCAGATTTGACTTATGTCTCTCTTACTTATGTAACCTTTACTGGGAATGTAGGTAGATTTGGAGGCTGCCTGTATTTCATTTTGCCATATGTAATTATGTTATATGTATAATCAGTCTTAAAAATGTGTTGGATATATTCTGTTACTCTTGTAACCCTCTTGACTTTTTGCATATCTGTTTTATTTAGATAGTGTTTAACTTATACTCTGATGTCCACCTCATGCTCTCATGTAATTCTAGTCTACGTCTCTTCTTTATCAAGGAAGTCTAAATTTAAAGGCCCTTTCTGGGGATCAGGTCTAAGGTGCTGCATTCTGACTCCACAGCACGGTAACCGATATGTCAACATTCCACTGTGATAAACCACAGGTGAAGATGTAGGTTTTCAAGAATAATCTCTTGTGAGCTCAAGTTTTGTTATCTGACAAATATGGCTCTCTGACAGCCCATCTGGTCTTCAGCCTAACTGCTATATTTAAATCTTTAATAGGCTTTAAAAATTATTGCCTAATGTTTCTCTTAATTTATAAATCTCAGCATTCTTTAAGTATTGTGTGAGTCTTATAAAAGCAGAAGTACTAAAACTAAAAAAAAAAAAAAAAAAAAGAAAAGATACAAAATAAATCACTGATTCAATCTTATTTTTGCAATTGTCATTTTTGGATGATAGCCAAGAATGGATTTTTTTGATGCAGCTTATGAATGCAGAGTACAACTCCCTCCATTGTTATCAGAACAAAGATCACTTGCTTTGAATGGCTCCATATATGTAAACACAGCTGGTCCAATAGCTTGAGTGGCAATGAAACACACTGCCACAGAAGAGCTGGTTTCAGGTGTGACCTGAGGACTCAGATGCACTTGTGCAAAAAGCCTGGAGGCCACACTCTGTCTCTTTCTGATAGAGGGCAGTAACTTGTGCTCTCTAGAGAAGTTTCTCCCTTGCTGAACTTAGAACCTTCCAACTAGACATAGCCTCTCAGAGTTCCCAGATATGCAAAATTTCAAACAATTTGGGGGGATTTACAGAAAGTTGCCAACTTCTAGTCTTACCAAGCAAGAAACATCAGACAAAAAATTCCTATCAGCTACTCTCTCCATCATTTTATTAAAAAGGACATTTTAACGTAAAAAATTAATAAGGAACATCCCTTTAAATTGAACACACTTAAGCTTTATAAAAACTGCTGCCTTCTTATTTTACGGTGTATCAGAGAAGGCTTTGTTACACACAGCGTGGTGTTAGGGCCCCCTGGCCTCAGCCCCATCTGCTAAGTGCTGAGTACTGATACCCAGAGATCTGAGCTCACTGGCAGCATCAGGTGGAGCACCTTTTTCCTCAGGACCAAACGATGGAAGAGCTTGCCAAACCCTAAGATTTCACATTCTCAGAATGTGCCACTTCAAGGCCACAGCTTGGCCACAAGGGACTGCTCACAGGTGGCATGGGCTGCTGCAGGAGCAAGTCAAGCCACGGAGAGCCTTCGTAAGAGGACAGAACTCTTGTACCCTGGCACTTAGTCACCATATTTCAACAGCATTAGAATCAAAGCAAAAGAGATCTTGTCGTATTTTAAAATCTCATCCAAACCCTCTAAACTACATGTTTAGAAATCCTTGATATTTATAAGAGATAAATCCTGAGATATTAAAAATCTCCAAATATGTGAATATGGAGATACTTGCAAAGGGTCCTCACTTTTTAAAGAATTAGGTTGGTTTTTCTTCCCCCCTTGAGACGTGGATTTCCAAAACATATTATCTTCCCAAACCAAGCAAATGTTTTTGAAAGATTTATTCATTTTATTTTTCATATGAGGACTATTTTTTCTTTTTCACAGAAACCAAGTTTTCCATCACTCTAAGAATTACTTCCTAGGTCAGGAGTAGGAAACAAAAACATCTGATTGGAGAGGGATGTTGAGTGGCTGACTAGGTTAACCCACTAGCTCCTCAATCGCTCCCTAACGCTAGCTTCAAAGTACATGTGATTCAAATTTGAACCTCAGCAAAACTGCCAATTAACACATCACAAACCTTCATGGTCGATTGCAAATATTCAAAACCTAGAGTGTTAAATCTGTGAATACCACGGGTCTCCTGCATAGTTCTCTGGCAGTTCAGTGTTATATAATTTAGGGTGAGAAAACCACGCTGCTGTTGGGAATGGGAACAGTCACTAACTACATCTTCTTTTGTTGCAATTCTAAAGCACAATAAAATAAAAGCAAAGTCCATTTTTAAAAATGAGCATACCAATCGCCTACATCAATTTCTCTTGTTTTCACTATGCCCTGGCATGCAGTCAATGGATATTATGAATTAAGAAATTGGGAGATCGCTGAACATTGTTCAGGAGAAAAAGCTGGCTAAAGGTCTCTTTATTGTTGAACTACTATGCTAAAGAAAAATATCTCACATTTACCAGCATTCTTGAGGATTTGATGTTCTTTCAAAATAAACTTAAAATACTTTGCCTGGTTGGATGCATGATGACAGATTTTGAGAAGAAAAAAAAAATCACCTACCAGCCACTGGGTGGCTAAACAACAATGTGGAATGTTTGTGCCTTCTCAGCTGTGAGTGATGAGTTAGTCTCCCAGACCCTGCTGTGATACATGGCTCACCAGCTAAGTGCCCATGTCACCAAGAGCCATACCAGTTAAAATCCATTTGGAAAGACCCCCTAACTGGTATGTATGTGATAAGTCAGAAATAGAATATATGATGGAAAAATACTCTGTGCTGGGCTTATCCTCAGATTTCATCACTCTCAGAGGGAATACGTTCACAAGTTTAAAAGTCAAAGCAACATAGATCTATCAAGATTTATTCAAAATCTAGAATTCTGTTTTGAATAGGTTTTAAAAACGAAAAATACATGGTCCCTGCCCTAAAGGAGCTCAAAATCTCATACTTAAAAGAAGCAGCACAGTAACAGCAAATATAGTAGTAACATTTACTGAATGCTTACCAGATGCCTGCCACTCTGCAATTTCATTTAATCCTCACGATAATCTTATGTGTAGAGTTCTAAGGTTGTCAGTACGTTCTAGACGAGAAAACTGAAGCTTACAAAAGTTAAATAACCTACACGACTAAGTCTCTCTGACTCCAAAGCACATGCTTTTAACTATTCCATCACGTATACATACATGTGTACATACATATATAAACACATACGTACATACATATATGACAGTGGGGGAAAACAGAGTTAAACAAGGTGAAGGTTCAAGGGTATTTATTGATGCTTTACACAATGAATAAACGTGAGTTATATTAAATGTCCATTTGAGGGATATTTGTGGGTGTCTTGGATTAATATGTCTACCCAACCTAGCAGGTGAGGGAATGCCAGCTATGAGCTCAAATTCCTTCTTTCCGAGGTGGAAGGAATTTCTAGGAGGGCTTTCTTTGTACTCTTTTTTTTTTTTTTTAAGATTTTATTTATTTATTTGAGACAGAGAGAATGAGAGAGACAGAGAGCACATGAGAGTGGGGAGGGTCAGAGGGAGAGGCAGACTCCCTGCCGAGCAGGGAGCCCGATGCGGGACTCGATCCCGGGACTCCAGGATCATGACCTGAGCCGAAGGCAGTCGCTTAACCAACTGAGCCACCCAGGTGCCCTCTTTGTACTCTTTTAAGAACACATGTCACCTTTTGCCATTTATTGTAGTGATTTATGTAGGCATTATAATTCTCTACTAGGCTGGAAGCTCTTGAACAAAAAGGATTTGGTTGCTTTCTCAATATTTAGCAATTTGTTTTATGTCTAGTAGCAACTCGACATTTGTAAATTCTAATAGTCTAATGAATTACTTGGCAGATACGGGGAGCCGTCACCTAATATGTGTTCTTGATTTCTTTGATTATATTGTTAGTCTCCACAATTGATTTGGCTTGCATGTTAGCAGATATTATTCCATAGGACATTGGAAAAAATACTTAAAAGGCAGACAAAAATAAACTGTTTTTCTCAGTATTTTTCCTGAGATTACTCTAGTAATGGCAGTAAGAGGAAAAGAACTGATAGTTTGCTAGATAGATTTTGATAACAAGATATCCTGGACTTCAAATTCTAAAATGAATGGAAAGCTCTCTATCCATCTTATTAACAAAAGTTGATTCATTTTAGGACTAGTTTTAAATGAAAAACAAAAAGTTACAGGAAGAACTCAGATTATTTGTTGGCCAGTTAGGACATCGACTAATTTTAGAAACTTTTCTCTCCTTA
Source organism: Mirounga leonina (assembly GCF_011800145.1). Lineage (NCBI taxonomy): Eukaryota > Metazoa > Chordata > Mammalia > Carnivora > Phocidae > Mirounga > Mirounga leonina. The sequence goes on along the minus strand of NW_023270825.1, from coordinate 59,103,157 downwards.
GTAATGTAAGTTGTGTCAATTATCCTGTCATTTTATTTAAGCAAATTGTTGCAAATTAAAGGAAAAAGCTGATGTTTCTATTTTAGAAATAACCATTATTTGAAATATTTGAAAGAAAATTTAAAATAATTTAAAATTGATCCCAAAGGTACTGACCTGTAAAATTATTTTAATCACTTTTGCAGCATTATAGTATTGACAAATAAAACATTAATCACCTACTTCATTCTTATCATCCATGAGATTTTACCTCCCTCATCTGAGAGCTGCATATGGAGCATTCTGTAATTGCTCTTTGCCAAAGAACTGTTTGAGTAGACATTGATTCCCATAGGACTTATAAAAAGAAGTATGTCAGCTTTAGTGAAAGGTAAATGATTGCCACTCAGGAAACCAACAGCAGAAAAGGAGAAGAGTAGAAACTCAGTTCTATGTTTAAGTTTAGTTCTCAGAATACTTAGATTTATCCCTAGGAGCTATACCTAAGAACCATTTAAAGTAACCAGGGATATGAAGTCTGTGTAGCTCTCTAGAAAACATCTTTACCCTCCTAATTTATATCATGTTACAAGTTGACAAATACCTACAAGCTTCACAAGTCAAAAAGAGTCAACTCATGCTGTGGAAGAAGAGATACCGGTTCAGCGTTGGGCTGCTGGGAGGCCCAAAGGGTTCTCCACTGTACAAGTCACCAGGATAGACATTGAAAGCAAACTTTGGAAGATTGTATGTGAATAAAACCCACTGAAAGAGAAAGAACCTTTCTTATTCCATAACCAAGTAACCAATAAATAACTTTTTCTTGACTGTCCCCAAGCAGAGGGGTACTCACTCTGCTCGCTCTCATTGTTCAGAGCTAGGAGTGACCTGTGTGCCAGCTGCCCACATTTAATGAGGATTTAAGTTTTTTTGCTTTGCACTCATCAATACCAGCCATCATATTTGACAGTCTCCCCATCCTCACCCAAACACCCTAGCCCGATATTTCCTTGACTTCTTATTTTCAAAGTTTTCTACCACCACCTCAATGTAGGTGCGGCATTGCATAACCTGGAATTGAGATACTCTAAAACACGAAAGTCACCAACCCATCTTTCTGTCCTCGCCTCACCCCTCTTATTGACTTGGTTCAATAATATCTGTCTTTCAATCTCATCTGGACACCCCTTCTTCCATCTCTTCCACTTGCCGCAGTCTATTAGGACTTCTCTTGGATTCTCCTCTTCCCTTATTCTTAATATATTCTTTTATTTTATTTTTTGCAACCACACTCAATCCATCAATTCTTAAAAATTTCCAACTGTTTTCTTTCCATCAGCTGCTCCTATCCTTAGGTTTTAGTATCACTCTATGACCTGACCTAAAGGTTGGTGCCACCCCAAATATACAGTGGCCAATGCCAAATGGGAGCTCAATATGACTCTTGGCAATCCTGCTGTAAGTTCCGGTCCTTTCTCTCTTCTAGTATCACAGGTGTTATTTCTAACCTTCACACCACTTTTCTCAAGTTCCCTCTTCACTCTTAGCAGATAATCTGGTCTTCTATTTCACAGAGTAAATAAGTGGTTATCACAGAGGATATCTGTCAACATCCAGCTCCCCACCTTCAAATCTATTTACCTTCACACATCTTGTCTCAGAGAATTAGAGCTACCTCCTCTTGTTAGAGTGTATTTCTCCACTGACACCTTTGGCTCATGCCTCCTTAAAGGTTTTGATCTGTCAATTATCCTTTTTCTCACATAAAACCTAGCTTAGATCCCTCTCATCTTAAAAAAATCTGACCTCTGTAGTGGGTTTAATAGAGGTCCCATAAGATATGTCTAAGTCCTAACCCCTGGTACCTATGAATATGAACTTATTTGGAAATAAGGTCTTTGCAGATGTAATTAACTTAAGGATTTCGAGATGAGATCATCCTGGGTTAGAATGGGTCCTAAAGCCAATGACAGTTGTTCTTATAAAAGACATAAAAGGAGAAGACATGCAGAGGAGAAGGTCATGTGAAGATGGAGGTGGAGACTGGGGTTATGCTGCCACAAGCCAAGGAATGCTAAGGATTGCCAGTAGTCACTAGAAGCTAGGAGAGAGGCATGGAATAGATTCTACCTCAGTCACTTCTGCAGACACCTTGATTTTGGACTTCCAGCTCTCAGACTATGAGACAATACATTTTCTGTTGTTTTAAGCCATGCAGTCTGTGGTAATTTATTACAGCAGGACTACTAGGAAACAACTACACCCTCCATTCCATAAGCCCTATTACTTATCAACAATTTCAATCTTTTTATTCCCTGAGAGAAGAGACTATGCTCTGTCTCTTACCTTGACTGTGTCACTGAAAGTGTGATCCTCATAGTCATTATCTTCTAACACCTACCCTTAGGATCTCATTTAACCTTGACTACCGCCCTAAAGTCCCTATCTCCAAATATCATCACACTGGGGGTTAACAAGGGGCTTCCACATATGAATTTGGGGGGCAGGGACACAAGCATACACTCTGTAACAGTATGCAAAAAATTTCGTTCCTGGCATGAAGTAAGTGCTCAAAGTATGGCAGGTTCCTCCCTGCCATTCGCTCATTCATTCAACAGTGTTTTGGTGAGAGTCTGGTAGTATGTTAAAAGCTAGGATAAAAATGTAAATCTGACAGAGTGTTCACTTGTAAGTCATTCCCAGTCTAGTCAGGGGGCAGATTCATTAGCTGATGATGAGTGCAGGGGTTGATCTGTCCACAGGGTGGAAAGGTGGGTGAAGAAGTGTTAAGGAACAGATGACACCTCAGCTGAGTCTTGACCAAATGGTAGAAACAGCCAGGTGAGAAGAGGAGAGTGTTCTAGGCAGAGGGAACACCACATGCAAAGGCATCCGTGGGAGACCATGGCATGTTCTGGGACAGTGAGTGATCTGGTGTGTCCAGAGTACAGGGTGTGTGTGTGGGGGAAGTCAAGCCTGGAGAGAGAGACAAGGACAGATGATGAAACAGTTCACACTCTAATCCTGAAAGTCTGGGGGAGCAATTGAGGAATTTAAGGCAGAAGGGTGACAACATTCAGATTTATATTCAAACACTACTTCTTGGATTAAAAAAACTGCTCCATCACTTACTGTCTTTGGGACTCATGAAAATTACTTTGTCTCTTTGTGTCTTATTTTCCCATCTGCTAAGTGGAGAAAATAGATAATAATACTACCTCAGAGGGTTGCTGGGATGTGATCAAACAGTCTGTTATATGTAAAGCGCTCAGTGTCTGACATATTTGATACGTTCCGTGAACATTCTCTATTATCATTATTTTAATAAGAGTACTCTGGCAGCATAGGAAGCATTCAAGGTGGAAAGAGACTCCCTCAGGAAGCAAATGCAGCCATCCAGGTTCGAGATTGTGGTCCTGTATACTCACTCTGTTCGAGACACAGTGGCCTCCTTTCTATTCTCCACTCCACTGAGCTCACTTCTACTTTTTCCCTTTGCACTTGCAGTTCCTACAACCCAGAATGTTCTTTCTCCGAGCTCTTTGCAGGGCTGGCTTCTCATCATTCAGTATTCAGTTCAAATGTAGTCTTTTCAGAGAGGTCTCCCCTGATCATCGTAGCTAAGGTACCCACCCCCCCTTCCTGTTCATCTGTCTGTTTTTGCTTTTCTGATAGAAGTCATCACTGTTGGAAATGGTCTTTTGCATTTATGTGTTCATTTTCTTTTCCTTTCACTAGAATGTAAGCTACCTTGTCTGTCTGGTGTGCCCAGAAGAGGCTTGTTCATGGAGAGAAGGAACAAGTGAATGACCACTTGAACTAAGGAGATGGAGAGGGAAGGAACGAATAATCTATGTCGGGTAGTTACTGCACCCCCTGCAGCCCACATGACCCCTCTCCTGAGTACTGCAAATGCCTCCAAACCTGTAGATCCGTCTTTAGCTCCACCCAATCAAGCACTTAATTCACAGTCCCTTCGGTTGTTCCATGTGGGGTCAAGTTGGGTTCTCATTAAAACTCCAGCAGCACCGAGGGCAGCGGTTACACCCTAACATGTCTTCCATCGCTTCTAACAGCAGTGGTGGCTCTAACCTGATGTTTTCCCCTTCTTGCCAAGGACTCTTTTGCGAATCTAATGAAGACTATGAACTTTCCCTAGAAAAACACACGTAGACACAAGAAAATGTCTGCTGGCTTCATACCTCTTGAGGTCTATGAATGCTGAGTTTAGATCCCTGCTCTCTGAATGCTGATCATGAGGCAGGACAGTCAGAATGTGTACACCGACTCCCTGCAACTGAAAAGCTACTTCGTCTGTGAAGGTTAGTGAGGGCAGAAGTCATTTGGCAAGGCTCAGTCCAGGTGGGGCTTGATCTAGATGTGCAGGTATGGGTAGGATTGAATACATAGATGAGGGAAAAGGGTATTCAAAGCAAGAGAAAGAGCATGACTAAAAGCATGAGGTGGAGGACGTCAAGGTGACCCACTTGAAAAGCATGCCTGAGAGAATGGAGAAGTAGGCAGGAATAGAAGGTAGTATCAAACCTGACCTAGCACAGGAGGCAATGAGGAGGCTCTGAACCTTCCTGAGCAGAGGAAAGATGTGATGACAGTGGTGTTCAGACCAGTGGACACAAAGAAGAGAAGAGAGAAGGTGACAGGAAGCAGAAAGCTGTGGCTAAGATGGTAGCAGTTACGAATGGAAAGACAGAAAAGAACTAGAGAAATGTTCCAAAGGAAGAACCAGCGTTTGGTGAGGACAGATTAAGGGATCTAGCGTTGGAAAGAGCCCGGGAGATGGGATGACCAGTGGAGCAGGCAGCAAAACCATCAGCGGTATCTTCCTCATTGGGTGGGGTGCCATGCACCAGACTAAAACCAGCACAGTTGTTCCCTTCACCAACTTAGAGTCTACACCAGACACCAATGCACGTATTCAACATGCTTCCCAGAAAACCTGCAGTGAGTTCTACCAAATTCTAGTAAGCAAAATAAACCCATGAGTTATGTTTCCAGAATGTATATCAAAAGGCCCACACTGAGAACATCTCAGAGAAGCTCTCTATTAGCCACTGGTGCCCTGCGCGGAACCTGCTTTTAATGCAACTGCATCTAATCATTAGTCCCATTTCCCTTCTGCCGCCTAAAGCCTTCTCGACAACAGCGGCTTTGGTAACGCCTACCAGCATCGCTAACGGCTTTGCACAGCTCGCTTCACTTTCTAATGAAGGCACGCCCGGGGGTTCCCATGGATCTGGGCATCGAGGAAAGGAGCACACCTGCATCTAAGGAGCCTCCTACAGGAGTCACTGGTCACAGGCCTTCGCACGGGCGCGAAGGGGCGTGGCAGCGGCAGTTAAAGCAGCACGACTCCTCCGGGTTCCCCTGCATCAAAACTGTCCTCAGGACCAAGCCGTACACAGGCTGGGCCTGGTAACAGCTGCAGGTAGAAACTAAGGGATTAGGTAACTGTATTGACTCTGGGACGATGCAAACTATTTCAGTGTCTGGAACATTCTGCACCGTGCTCAATCATTTTAAGTGAAATTGGGCATGAACTTAAATTTGGGGTAGGCGGTGGGTGGGGAGAGCAAATAGCCCACTCGGTGAGATCAACTCTCTAACTGGGAGCAATTAGAACAATGAGTCCTAATTGTTCAGAGGAAGGCCAGATTCAATAAAGACACCTTCAAACCGAGGTTGGAGCTGGAGCCAGGGACAGTCCTGGCATTAGAATGGACGCCCATGGGAGCCCGGAACCAGCCCTAGGCTGGAGGGGTCAGTGTGAATTAATAAGGCAAATCAGGAACTACATGGTGGGTTCTGTTCCCCGTCTCCTACCCCAGAGCCAGTCAGTGAGACATGCTGCCCAAACTTGTTTTGTTGTTGCTGGGACAAACAAAATAAAAAAAAATAATAATTAAAATATGAAAGAAAATTTAAAGCGTTGGATATTCTTTTCACTTTTTTGTGGTTGTTGTTAAAAGTCTCTTCGCATCATCAAAAATAAATTACTCAGGCTGTCAGGTACTTTGTTGATGAAAGTTACTAGTCTGTAACAGAGAAGCCCAGGCACCATAGATGAGTTCTTAATGGCAGATCTGAGGAATGTTTAAATCAAGCTGTGGTTTGAGGCATTTTCCAGCACAGTATTCAGTAGATACACTTGATCTCCATGATTTATTAGCACAAGAGACAGTGTTTTAAATCAGGCCTGTTATGCAAGAAGTTCAATAGTTCCCGATAGAAACTTCCGCACTCATGCAGTCTGGATGACTGACGTGCCATGAGAACGCTGGACCCAGTTGTTTGTATCCTCTGGGCTGGAGAGATCTGGAGAGTTAGCTCATGGGTGGTGATGGTTCTATGTGAGGATGACTTGAAGTTCTCCTAAGCAGCACCCTGTCATTTCTGGAGCTAAGCTCGCCTCCTCCGGCAGCTTGAAGGCCAACCATAATGTCTTTCAGGGTTGGAGAGAGCTAGTCTGAGTTAGTAACTTTAGGTGTCCCCAGGTGGGAGCCCGGCCCTTCCTTTTAGAAACAGACCTGCAAGCTAAGGCCAACCAGACAACTTCTAGAGACAAGAGTGGGGGTAGCACAAGTGAGGGACCAAACCGCACAGGCTCAGCTTTGTGTCTCTCTTCCTTCCACAAGAGTGGAAGACAGGTGGGAAAAGAAACACTGATGATCACTTACCATGTGCCACTTTCTGTCTTACCCACAAGCCAGCTCTCATGATTTCATTTTGCAGATAAGGAAACAGAGTCCCAGGGTTCTGTGTGCTTACTATACATTACACATTTGGCAGTTTGCGTCTTAAAAATGTCTTCTGGAGGGAGCAAAGAGGTACCACATCGAACTGGTACCTAAAATGAATTCTTGGATGCTCTGTGAATATCATCTCTTTTTACTGTTCCCGAGTCCCACATGATGAAAGTAGAAATCAATTATTCTGCTAATTCCTTGTCCTGACAGGCTCTGCCTAAGGGTGGCTGCCAGAGAGATGGACCAACACAATGAGTACTGTGCCCTCATGGAGTACAAAACTGGCTCAAGAATATGTGGTCAATTTTCCTACAGGAACAGATCAGGGAAATCCTTTAAGACTCGCCCATTCCTCTCTGGCATAAAGGAGGTTGCTTGTGAGTCTGGAGCAGAGTGAACAATATGCCCTCGGGCTCCTTTGATCTTTACTGGAATTCTGATTCCATTTGAATCTTGGGTTTGACAACAAAAGCCGATTAAACCAAACCAACTAGCAAACAAACAAACACTATATATATATATATATATATATATATATATATATATATATATATATATATATATGGTGGTTTCATCAACAGGGATTTAATAGTCTGACATATCCCCTTGCCAGTCGTCTAGAAAGTAGCCTTGCTGTGCTTGGCTTTCTGCACGTGAAAAGTGGAGGTGTATGTATATTTTCCTCATCTACCCCAGAGGATTATCTAGATAAGAGCTTTAAAGCTATTTGAGCTTCTGACCAAACGATACTACTGGAATACAAATGATTATTAGCATCACCACTGTTAAATGGTTTAAAACTACAATATGAAAAGCAGGGCATATAGATCAGTGTGTCAGCATCCTGCATAATTTAAGTTCAATTTGAAGTTAGTTGTCTTTGCATGCTCAGGTTCTATATTAAAGCATTCTTTTGATGAAAGCACTTTCAAGAGGCCAGATGTAGTCACCCTACAAGAATAATAATGAAGGTGCAAGAATAGACATGCACAGGTAACACCTGTGGAAAATGGATGTTTGAGCTCTCATTTCTTTAATGCATGTTTATATTACAAAGTCCCACTGTGGTGAAGTTGGGGGAATCTTACAACTCTTTATTAAGTGCTTAATGTACAGATTATGTGACTTGAGACTAGCTGGAAACAGATACTGACATTTTGCTACCAAGGGAAGCATTTTGATAGAAACTAAAAATGTGGTATCAATGAACATTATTTCTTGGGGACAAATGTGATATTTCTAGTCATTTAAGACCCTGCTCATGGGTTTGATTCTTGGGAGGCACCCTGGAGTACAGGCAAGAGCGTGGGCTCTGCAATCAGACACGCCTGGATTTATTTATTAGCTGTGGGACCTCAGGCACCTTGGTTTCCACCTATAAAATGGGGACAATAAAATCTACCTCAAAGGTTGTTGTGAAGATCACATAATGTAATGTGTATAAAGAACCCAGAACCAGAGTAGGCACTCGTTAAAAATTATTCCTGTTCCCTGCTGTTTGGCACGTTTCAAGCATCTATATTGTTCTCCAAATACAGTCGATAGACGGGCATTTAAAAAATACCTAGTTTTGAACACTTGAATCTAAACGCTTGGCAGGTCAGAGGTTATTCTCTTTTCTATAGATAATTCACTAAAAAAGATATTCTGCAATATTCCTGCAATTAGGACAGGCCTGTTCATAATAGGCTGTTTAGAAGAGCTCCATTTGAAAACTAATCAGGAGAACTGTCACAAAATGAATCCAGAATATCCCTAAATGGTGTTTAAATTCCCAGGAACATCATTCTGCAGGCAGAGCTTAAATGCTTAGTTTAATCCCTCTGACAGTGTCTCTGTGAAGTTCTTTCTCTGAGTCCTGAGATCTTTCTAATTCTCTTCTCTTGGACCACAGAGGTCCTGTACAATTTCTGTTCCCTTTATCCTATTGGATGGACCTGCACTTTAAAACTCCTTCTAAGGGCTATCTAGAAAAGAAGGGAAAAAATGGCATGAAAAATGGGGATGGGGTGGGGAAACTCCGAAAGGGTTTGGCATATCACCCTGCACCCCGACTCCAGCGTCGTACAGGAAATGTTCTGGGCCATGCCGTGGGCCTCCGCTGAGCCGATGGAGGTGGGGTCCCTCACCTCTCTGGCAATAAGAAGTCACTGTCCTCCCTAAATTTTCTTGCCTGAGGGTTGCAGAATCAGCACTGGAAGCCTTGATAATAAAAGTTATAGTGTCATGGTAGTGTATTCTTTAACATTTATTTGGTGGCCCCAGATGAGTCAGATTCATGTAGAACACGAAGCCCCCTCTCTCAGTGACTTGAAGGAGTTTTGTATTAGTTGGCAAAAGCAGCAGAAAGAAGCGGGGGGAGGGGGGAAGAGAGAGGCCATTAAGACAGAGTCAAGGAAATGGTCTTTCAAATATATTCTCCTTAGAATATCCCGAGAAGTTATGAAAACTATGGTGGGGTAGGGGAGCATTCATTTTTTCTAATCCTGGCTAGGGTCCTCACTTATTATATTATCTCAGGTCTTTGAAAGGATATAAATTAATTTCACCATTAACTTTTCCTTTTCTTACAATGGGGCCAATGGCATTTAAGAAAAAAACTTACAAAAACAATAGATAAAAATTCAAAGGGTTTTAAAAACATACTTAGTATGCAAGTTCTAGAATTTCAATTTCTGGGTATTTTAAAAAAGGACACACTTTTGTGAAAATTAAAAAAAAACCCTAATGCTGAAACTGACATTAATTTAGAAAAGATGAAAAGAGCGAAAGCACAGCGCATTTTATACTAAACCGAATTAATATTATTCCAAATAACTGTACAAATAGGCGACAAAACAGATGCAAATGTTGTGTACAAAATGATATCATTTTCTAGAAACTTTTTCTTACTGAAACACATCCAAAAGTTTTAAGAAATTATTACTTCTTTCTCTGATGCCGAAACATGTCTAGTTAACATGGGAACAAGTAGGATGAAGAACTGCTTTGGTCTCACGCTATTTTTAACACCTAAATTCCCTGTTTGGATTTTCGTAGGCAGGGACAAATGGTTTCTTTGAATAGCTCATGCAAGCATGCCTGTTTTAATCAGAACGCTTGTGCAATGCGTAAACTTAGCTGTATCAAACCAAGGCGACACGCGGTGTAGACACTCAGAGTAATTTGTTTGATGTGGACCCTAAGCAACTGCAAACACTAACTTAAAGCACATTGCTCTCTGTACTTTGAAAGGAAAAGACTAGCGTTTCCTGGGTACTCTGCACTCACTTTTCAAGAAATGGAAGAAATAAAGTGGCCACTTTTATAAGTTTGGACATATTTACAGCATTGCTTTATTTTCTTAAAGCACAACAGCATCCATTTATCACTTGAGAGTAACAAAGCAGTAACCTGATATATGACAAATATTACGAGCTTAATGGCTGATGTCCATTACCGATGGGTCCTGCTCACTCTTTGGAGGAGATTGGCACTGAAGGATTACTGAACAAACAGAGCACCTGAAAAAATTTGCACTCTACGGTCTGTCATCAAGGGCTCTGATCGAGGGCATTACCGGAGAAGAGCGGCTCTTATCTGCAGCTGCAAGCTGCTGCTACTGCCAACAATTCTCAACGAAGAGCGACGGTTATGGAAGGCTGAGCCACGGAGGCCGGCGGCCGGGGGCACCTCCGTCCCATAGCCCACCCCCTTTATGGATCGCCTGAGCCCAAGCACCACACCACCCTTTAATCTGGATGGCCACAGCAAATGAAGACAGGCACCCCTCGTCTGTATGTGTTGAAAAACAAAAAAGGCTCCAACCATTCTCTTTCTAATACTATAAAATACTTAGCGTTTACGCTGTTCTTTAATCTCACAATCGACTAAGGAATGTGTCTACGCATATGGTTAAAACCGTGATGGAAATCTTTGGATTCTATCAATATTGAAAGTACGTGCTTTGCTGTCATCTATCTTTCTTCTCTTTCCCTAAGAGGACCTCATATCCTTGAGAACTAGACTTGTCACACTGGTTTGACCCTCATGAAAAAGTAAGTCCTGCTTTCTCTTTAGTTGCCTTACTTACCTAGAAGAGATCAGTTTTCCAACCATAGGGTTTATGGCTTAATGGACTTGTCAAATTATAAATTCCAGGTGAAAACAGGAGTTTTTGGAGTTTTGGTTTTACTCCTTTTACTGTGTCTGCAACCAAATACAATATCTACAGCATTCCCAGAAAAAGATATTTACCTAATGTTGCCTTATTGTTATTGTCAACTGCAAACACTAATTTAAAGCACATTGCTCTCTGTACTTCCAAAGGAAAAGACTAGCATTTCCTGGGCACGCTTGGAAACGCTAGTCTTGGGTACGCTTCCTCGTTGGATTTTATTTCAATTATGTATTAACATTTGGCTTATTTATTAATGTCCATGAAATTTCCTTTATGAGCTGATAAGTATAATACATAGAAATACTAATTTTATAACAGAAATAAAAAAAAACTTTACAGCAAGTTGAAATATTTGGAATTAAATACTGACACTGTATCACTGTAATAATCTCTCATCAATAATTAAATTCAGTGAAATGAATAGTAGGAGTCATTTGATGTTGAAGTTTTGCTGCTGATAATGTTTTGCTTGCAGTATTTCATAGTTGTTTTTTTGGGGGGGGGGGAGTGCAGGTGGGGCAAGTATCTTCAGGGAAAAAAGGACAAAGGTTAGAATGAAGAAGGAACATGACATGTCTTTTTAAGAAAACTGGTGGGAATTTGATGCTCATATGTGGTCATTATACTTTCATTTTGCTAGCACCTTTCCTCCCGAAAAAATCTATTTCTATCAGTCTTCGTCCAAGAAACTATCAAATAGTTAATAAAAAAAAAAAGTAAAGGCATGTGCAAAGTACTGTTTATGAGATTTAAAGATGAGATCCACAACTTCATAGGGTGGCATTTAATATCTGCTGCCCTTAGCATCTAGAAGTGTTTTTGTCAAAATGAATTTTTTTTTTAAGATTTTTATTTATTTATTTGACAGAGAGAGACATCGAGAGAGGAAACACAAGCAGGGGGAGCTGGAGAGGGAGAAGCAGGCTTCCCGCTGAGCAGGGAACCCCATGTGGGGCTCAATCCCAGGACCTTGGGACCATGACCTGAGCCAAAGGCAGATGCTTAACGACTGAGCCACCCAGGCACCCTGGAATTTTCTTTTCGAAGTGTGGTGGCATCTTAGGGTATCAGTATATTTACAGTGACAATTCTAAGGTAATAAGCATAATAATAATTATGAGCTAGCTCAAAGGAAATGTCCAAACCAAAATAAATCCTCATCATCAAAGTTTCAAATCTGTGCAAAAATTTCAATTATTTCTAACCCTAATTTTTGAGGGTTTTAGTGCATTATTCTGTTTAAATCTGTAGATTATCTCTCTCTCTCTTTCTGCCTTTGAAGTTCTGCCACATCTGCTCTTGCCAGGTAAAATGTTGTACTTATTCTGCTTTAACTCACAAAAAAGAAAAAAAAACACAACAGAAAACTATGGATTCGGCACTGTGAATTCCCAAAATTCTTTTGCACATGAGCCCATATTAGATATTCAAAATGGTCTCTGTTCTGCTCATATTTAAACAGATAGTTCACTCAGTTATGGATTATTGAGAATTTTTGTTCTCCAAAATGCCTGCAACATTTTGAGGGTGCAAAAATAAGTCCTTTGTTACAAAAGCCACAAAATAATGGGATTTGGGAAATCTGGTTTAAGATGAAAGGTTAGCTAGCACACACAATTGCACAGTGATGATTGCCCTACATTTTGAAAAATAAACTTTTCAAAGCAGGAATTTGGAAAGGTTGGACTATTATAAAACTACATGTATCATAGCATCACGGTACTGGGAAAAAGGGGATGTGTATAGTCAAATTCTGTACTACATCTTCCAAAGATAGTATTTCAGTAATAAAAGGAACATGTTATATCAATTTTAATTTAATAATAGAGTTCAAAATTCAATGCAGCAAGAAATACCATCAAAAGATCTGTCCTTCTTTTTTAAAAAAATTTCAAAATAAATAGCAAGAAATTAACAAACATAAGCAAATGACTGCAGGTTTTAAAACTACTGTGTATGCTTATATTAGGATGGTTAATCTAATTGAACCATAGTGTATTTCTAAGAGAATCCTCCCAGAATTATTTAAATCTAAAAATTTTTAGAGAGAAAATTATGCTGTAAGTTGCTGATTAACAAGTAAGTATCTTGTTCAAACTAAAGTATTCCTATTAGGTAACACTTTATAAATGCATGCATTACTTTGGGTATAACTTAGAACTACACCACTAAATCACCTTCCACAGGGCAACACCCTGTACTTTACAATAAGATTCTTGTTCATTACTTACTGACTTCCTTCATCTAAACTTTACCCACCCTTTAAAGTCTAGAAATTTCTTTTACAAATCTCACTGAAGGCCTCTAGGTTTTAGTAACTAATATCTATGGAGAAAAATCTGGCTTAATCATGGTTCTTCGCTCCACCAGCAGCCATTTTAAACAGAAAACTGGTTTAGTTGTGTTGACAATCACATTTTAAACTGATTCTTTCCAGATGAAAAGATACTTTTTCAAACAATGTAATAAAAATGTAAACTCAGCTGTTTCACAGACATAAAAGTGATTTATATCACATGTACTGTGCTTGTGGAGTTTTTCTCCTTACACAATGGAAGTTTTATTTTAAGGAAAAGTTAATAATTAACAGCTAGGAAAATCCCACAATGCAAAGAAGTCAGCTATAGGGGATTAACCACCCCCTTTGCTCTCCCACAAAAATCAGCCAATAAACCTGGTGAGAAAAACAATGTGATATTTGAAAATTAAAAAGAGTCAACATCAGGATGGTCCTTGCTTTGGTGGCAGCCAGGTGAGGTACTGAATGGAGGGAGGGACCAGGAAGCTTCTGGGAGGTGCAAATATTCTGGTTTTTGATCTGTGTGCTGGATACATGGGTATCTAGCTTGTGAAAATTCACTGAAACCGTACACTTATGTGTACTTTCTGTATGATACTATACTTCAATGAAAACTTTTAAAAAGAGATTGTGTATCATTTTTTAAATGATAGTATGAAAAAAAATTAGTGTAACTAGATAAATACTTCTAAATACTCTGAGGTAGAGTTGGACCATCAACTATTCCCCCATAGAACTCTATTATTAGAGGACCAAAAATCATGCTGGTGGCTCATGTGATGAGTCCCATGCTAGCCCTAAAGAAGCAAAGAATAGGGTCATATTTTACACTTTAGGAGAGAGAAATATGTGTGTGAGAGAAAGAATGTATCTGAGGGCTCATAGCTGCAATCTCCACAAAAACATGATCTTTTTGAAGAGACTTTAACAGAGGCCTGTAAAATTCATGTTTCCAGCAGAATTTTGCAATGGCTCTGAGTCTGTATTCTGTACATCCAGTTCCCAATTATTCTCGTTAATGGGAGGCAGGCCACACGGGTAACTGAAAACCCACAGTCAAGAGCTGGAACATACCCCTCCTCCATCAAAATGGGGGTCAAGTATTAAATAAATAGAAAAATTGGTCTCTGTTTGAATTGCTAATAAACTGTGAAATGTCCAAAGTGCAGGCATCTGCAGGGCAAGCAGAGGACACCATCCAGCCAGTGATCCCCTGAAAAAATTCTAGAATTGGACAGATTAAGTGGATACCTTTATGTAGCAAAAGCTTACTTTATACATCTGCTCCGTGAATTCTGGTATTTAAAACTTTGAAGTTTAATCCACCAGCACACAAATGTTTACTATTTCCATTTTCTCAATGTAATATTTCTTCTGTCATTAAAAAAATCAAAAGCAATGTGTAGGATTAATCTGTGGTATCATGCATTCTGAAAGAGTTCTCAGTTGTCCACCACCACCAGCACTTCTATCAAGGAAAAAATATTTTTACCATGATCACAGTTCCCACCGCATCTCACACCCCACAGCTTAAAGGCGGTCCTCACCAGTTTTCTCCTCCTAAAACTTCTTTCTCGTTCCTATTTACTAATCCTTGCCTTTCTGTGGGGTCCTTACCCTCTGAAATGGGGTCTTATACTGGCTTTATTTACTTTTTCTTCAAGACTGAGCAAAGTAAAAATATCTTTTTTTTTTTTGAAGATTTTATTTATTTGACAGAGAGACACAGCGAGAGAGGGAACACAAGCAGGGGGATTGGGAGAGGGAGAAAGCAGGCTTCCCGCGGAGCAGGGAGCCCGATGTGGGACTCGATCCCAGGACCCTGGGACCATGACCTGAGCTGAAGGCAGACGCTTAACGACTGAGCCACCCAGGTGCCCCAAAAATATCATCTTTAAGCATACACATATGGACGCATGTTCAGCTCAAATAAAACTGAAAGGTCTGGATACAAACAGGCAACAGATAGGCGAAGATACCGTGAGTACTTCTCTGTACCGTGTGGGGAAGGCAAAAGAATTCCTTCGTAATTTGAAATCTCCGAAACAGCTGTATTCTGAGGGAAAACAGAGGCAGAGTGTGGGGGGAATAGGCGCAGCAGAGATAGATAAGCAAAGTGTTCTTGTCTCGGCAAAGTCACTGATGGGAAAATCTGAATAAACAGAGTCAGCGCAAGAACCTTGGGTTCACACTTCCAAGCAGCCAGGAGGCTAACGTGCTATTTTCTACCTCACAGTCATCCTGAAGAAGAAGCCTCTTCCCATCTCTCTTTACCCTCTGTCCTCCTCCCCGACCCCAGAAGACACACAAAAATCCCTCAGCATTAATACCATGATGGTCTCACACGTGCCATGTTATCTGCAGTTAAAAGCTAGGGTGAAGTGCAGGCAGAAGTATATGATGAGCCCAAAGTTAATGGACCAAATGTTCTCAGAGTTACTTGTGTACATCCCCAGGGTAAAATTCAGTCCTCAGAAGTCCACGTGCAGTTTCCATAGAAATAACTATAAATACTAAGCAGGGAAAAAAATAGCTGCAGTCAGTCTTTTTCTCTGTATTGACACATGGTCTTTATTCTCTTCTGGCTTTATCTCTTGAATGGCAAGTTTTGGCTTGGTTTTATTTATGCAGTGGAACTTCATCAACTCACACACACCTTCAAGAGAACCAGAGTAAAATACTCATTGTGGGGATCAGTAAAGAACTAGAAAAAACTTGGCAAGAAGAAGCAAATCAAAGAAGGTCATGAAACATATTTATTTTATTGGGCTATGAAAAAAATACAGACTTGGGAAGTGAATATGATGTAATCTCAAAGGAAAATAAATAGTTGACAGAGCTGGAAGTGTCAATCAGCAAGCATCAAGGCAAATGAGTAAAAAAAGTCCATGGCCAACGCGACTGTAGATAAAATACCATACGGGCAACGAATACATATAATCAGGGGCAGGTGCACAGAGTGTTAACAAGGGAGTAGAAATGAGTAGGAAGCTGTTTCCTAGTTAGTGCTGTTCACTTTTTCATTTCTCTCCAAGAGTGTTTTTATTTCCACAAAAGAAGAAAAAAAATAACCCTTTCTTCTAATAAAGTTTTAATAACATGAACTGCAATGAATCTTTTAATGGACACACAACACCAATATGTAAAATGCTTGTTTCAGGCTGATTAGAAAATATCATTATGATTAGAAAATATCATTATGATTAGAAAATATGATTATGATGAATTAAAAATTTAATTAGAGCTACTTATTGATGATGTATATAAACATCCCAGTAAAATAAGACTCTTGTCCAGGTAATAAAAACTAAAGGTTTGCTTATGTCAATGGCTCAGTACATAAAATTGACTAAAAAACGATGGACTCTGAAAAACAAACTGAGGGTTCTAGAGGGGAGGGGGGTGGGAGGATGGGTTAGCCTGGTGGTGGGTATTGAGGAGGGCACATTCTGCATGGAGCACTGGGTGTTATGCACAAACAATGAATTATGGAACACTTCATCTAAAACTAATGATGTAATGTATGGGGATTAACATAAGAATAAAACAAACAAACAAAAAAAAAGCTAAGCATTGCCCATAAATCTAAAAAAAAAAAATTGACTAAAAAAATTAACAATATAAGAATCTCATAAATTTCAAATAATCCCAATTTTACTCACAGCGAGAATTTATGCATTTACTGCATTTGTCTTTGGCGTACACCATGCTTTTATTATTGAAGGCCACTAGACCTTTCTGGTGAAAACTTTATTTACTATGACTTTGTGAATCAAGGGGAACTGAGGGAATTCCCAGGCCACCCTAAATGACTATAGCTTATCATAATCACTTTAAAGATACAATAAAAATAATCTATTTAAATTGCTTTTTGTTACAGGGGCTTTGAGGGAAACTGCCTTTTTATAAACAAAATTAGAACATGACTTTAAAATGCTGCTGAGTGGTATATAGCTTAGAAAATGATTTTAACTTTGTTCTTAAGTCCTAAGGATCATAAATAAGTGATCGGTTTGGTCAATTGAAGCTACAGGTAAACCAATTCCATTCTGGGGAAAATTTTGCTTGGGGCAGGGTTTTGTTGTGTTACGTGATTCCTCAGGTCAAGTTCTGAGTTCAGCTTCTTGTGGTGGGAGTACAGCATACCTGTACCACAATCCTGTTTGCCTGACAGGTCCTAACAAAGGTCCAGGCGTCCTGAAGAAAGTGTAAAATGAAATGTGAATCGCTTAGACTTAGCATGTCGTTAGAGGTCCTTGGTTTTGGTTTTGAAAGAAGGATGGATTTACAAGAGGTTACTTGTTACCTCTAGATTTCTAGTCAGAGAAGCCCAAGCCTGAGGAAGAGTTGATTTCTAAAACCGGGGCTGGTACAGATCTGAGACGGACAGTGTGGATGCATGAAGTGTTTGTGCAGTGTGAGTCACATGCCCGAATGAAGCCCTTCTTGGGACAACGGTAGCAGCCAACTGTTTGCCATTCAGAGATTCCTATCACCCACCCAGAGGAGCAACCAGGAGGCAAACGCACAGAGTAAGTCAGACAACCCTGGCGGTACCATAAACTGTGCCTGAAAACTCAGTAGGCAGTTCATGCAGACTGGCCTGGAGGGCATGGGGAAGAAGAGCAGAACTCCACAAATGCAACACGGTATGTACATTACACCCTCAGAACAAGGGTAGCCTAAATGCCAAGGAGTCATGGGAAATGTGATAGAGGAGGACAGTGGCATCTGATCAAGGGAGGAGATGCTTTTCCTCCTTTAAGTAGTATTAGCCCCATGTAAATCAGAAGAAGGACCCAAAAGTCTCTAAGTTAGCTCTCTCAGGAAGAGGTAGTAAGTTGATGCCCAAGGAACAAAATGAAAATTCCATAGACACCATAACTGCCAATTTACTAGCAATCTCTGCATGATAACATATTATAACACTTTAAAATGGAACATAATAAAAAAATAAGTCAGAGAATGACAAATACTGTATAATCTCACTTATATGTGGAATCTAAGAAAATAAATTCATAGAAACAAAAAAAAATAAAGAAAGTAAAATGTAGGCAATCATCACCACCATGGACAAGATGCAGAAAGGAATTAAGAATAAATTAAATCTGTTGAGGAATAAATTATGTGCTCCACTTAGTAAATAAAGAAATAGTATGTTATTTTCTTTAAATAAAAGGGCCAAATCCATTTTTAAACAGAGTTAAAAATTTTAATCTACTTTAGTTGAGTTCAACAAACATTTGTTGAATTCAGTCTAAGATTCAAGCACTATGTCGTGTCCCAGGGACATCAAGATAGCTGTGAAAGATTCTGACCCTTCAATAGCTCACTACTGCCTGGTGGTGACATGCTAATTAGCTTTAGATACATACTTGGTCTAAGATCATCAGCTGCCGCAAGATTCTGACATCCCTGGAATTTCTCTGGTCTATTCGCATGTATGATACGCAGCACATTTGCATAAAAACCTACCCGTATCCACAGGGACATTTAGTTCCGGTGGTGAAACTGAGAACTGAGTTATGTGAATGTTCACATATCAGCTTTGTCAGGAGATACAGATTTTTTTTTTTTCCCCCAAAGGGAAAGAGCCAGTTCACTTTATTTTATTTTTTTATTATGTTATGTTAATCACCATACATTACATCATTGGTTTTTGATGTAGTGTTCCATGATTCATTGTTTGCGTATAACACCCAGTGCTCCATGCAGAACGTGCCCTCTTTAATACCCATCACCAGGCTAACCCATCCCCCCACCTCCCTCCCCTCTAGAACCCTCAGTTTGTTTCTCAGAGTCCATAGTCTCTCATGGTTCGTCTCCCCCTCCAATTTTCCCCCCTTCATTCTTCCCTTCCTGCTATCTTCTTCTTCTTCTTCTTTTTTTTTTTTTTTAACATATAATGTATTATTTGTTTCAGAGGTACAGGTCTGTGACTCAACAGTCTTAACACAATTCACAGCGCTCACCATAGCACACCCTCCCCAATGTCTACCACCCAACCACCCCACCCCTCCCACCCCCCACCACTCCAGCAACCCTCAGTTTGTTTCCTGAGATTAAGAATTCCTCGTATCAGTGAGATCGAGCTAGTGCACTTTAGATAACTGCCTTGGGGCACTGGAGGCAGCCAGTAAACCTGGTTTGCATTTCTAGCACCGCGGCCACTTCTTAGCAAGCGACCGTTAACAAGTTGCCTAATTTTTTTCTCCCATTTATTTTACTCAACCTAAAATAAGATCAGGACTGGGTGGGGGTGGGGAAGTGTAAAGAGAGGAGAAGCAATAGCTAGGGTAAGTTAGAGGAGTATAAAATTCTTTATTTTTTTTGGAGGAAAGATGTAGGAAAAGAGATATTAGTGGGAATTATAACTAATATCAAGTTTAAAAAAGTAAAGTGAAGTATCATTAGTCTAACAATAATTTGGTGAACTATTTTTAATCTAGCAGATCATTTCCAAATGGGTAATATTTCTACTTACAGAAATAATCACTTATTTTTTGAAACCTTTCAAATGCCTCATTTAAAATAAAAACAAAAACCTAATGCTGTTGATACTTAGCTATAGGTGAAACTGAAAAACAATTTAACAGTTTAAAACCAGTTTTAAAACAGTTTAGAGCAGTCTGTCCCCCTTCCCCACCGACAAGGATGAAAAATAACAAAAACAAAAAACAAGATCAAAGAAATTTAAGAGCTCTTACTATATGTAAGTTATAGGAAACAGTAGAAAAGACAGTTGATAGGATAAGCAATGTGGTTTAGATTTTGCTTTCCTGTTACCTAGAAAGTTTGCATGGCCCATGTAAATTTTATTGCAATGAATCTCTCAACAGTAGCATCTTCCTCTTTAAGGTTTTAGTTACTTCAAAACCCCTGTCGTAAAACATAATTTAGGGTAGCAAAGTAGAAGGGAGTGAGCAGGGGCACAAATTAAGGGAAGAGCGTTAAAGAAATCAACACAAAAAGTTTTTATGTAGTTGATCCCAAACCTTATTTGAAAAGTCTGAATAGGATGAAAAGGTTTTCTCTATTCACTAGTTTCTCTTAATCCTCAGTCTAAACATTTGCCCCAATAAACATTAGATTATTTTTATGTTAGCAATAAAGCTGTCAGTCCTCAATAAACAGATACACTCCTGGTGGTTTTACCTTTGCTGTCAAAGAATTGTCAATATGCATACTGGCTCTTAAATTAAAACAAACACACAGGACAAGACGTGTAAAATAGAAGCACGCAGGAGAGTTTAACAGGAGGCTGCTGAAATCCTAAATAAATGATAGTCCAAAGAGAAGATGGTGATTAGAAGAAGTTCAGTATTCTGTGATATAGTCAATGCGTGGTTAGCGTCTTGCTGTCTCCTTAATGGGATGCTGTCAACTCTCCTACTCAGGTAGCCAGACGCTTACTTTAGTGTGTCTCAATTAAATTTTATGTCTGATGTGTCCATTTGTTGTAGAAAAAGAGACAAGCTCAATGAAAGGGACACTTTGAAGATTTTTATTTCCTATGGAGGCAGTTTACTTCTGTCTGGAAAGTCCCTTCAGAGTTTTTGTGGTTTGTTGTCCTGTGATTGACAATGTCTGTACAAGAGATGTGAGGAGATATCGAGGTATTGAAAATGCAAATCTATTTTCTGGTCGAATCTCTACCATTTTCACAGTTGTTTTTCAAAGGACTTTTTCCACAAAGGCTAATAGGACCATGTGACTGAGACAATAATTCTTACACATACAATTATTTCATTGCAGAATTAAGCTTTTAGAAGGCCAAAGCTGTGCCTTTTTTTTTTTTTTTTAAGATTTTATTTATTTATTTGCGAGAGAGAGAATGAGAGACAGAGAGCATGAGAGGGAGGAGGGTCAGAGGGAGAAGCAGACTCCCCGCCGAGCAGGGAGCCCGATGCGGGACTCGATCCCGGGACTCCAGGATCACGACCTGAGCCGAAGGCAGTCGCTTAACCAACTGAGCCACCCAGGCGCCCTAAAGCTGTGCCTTTTTAATGTACTCTCTGTGTTGCTTAACAGAAGGCTGTGTATATCTGGGCAGCCACTAAATACTATTTGCTTGGTGGGTTACAAGTGTTCTTTGAAGGCTAGTAACGCAACAGCATAAATATAGAAAAGACCTAGAAATCTGTTCTTAGCCAGAATCATGTTGTTTGCCCTCCATCTCTTATATCAAAAAGCTATGTAAACTTTAGGGAATTGGGCCTAAAGCCAGAGAGACATTAAGAAATAATAAAGTGACTGTCCACTATCACAAAAGGAGCTGTTCTTTTAATTTTGTTCATTTTAATTCTATCTGAAATGAGTAGCTCTTTTTTCCTGAAAGAAAAGAAACAAACAAGCAAACAATGAAAGGGTCCTTTATATTGAAGGGTCCAAAACAAGAGATTAAAATAGGATGTGGGGCACTTAGAAACGTAACCTGGATGAACAAAGAGTTTGAGGAAAAGAGAGCTGAAGGCAAATATATTGGGAATCTTAAGGCCCTGATGAATACTCCCTTTGTTCTGTGTAATAAATGTATGATCTTCCCTGCCAAGGCTGAAAGAAATGGATTTCCCAAGGAATGTCCCATCAGTGGAGAAGAGATCTGCCATCAAAAGCCATCATCCTCTGAGGAGGTGTAGCAGAAAAGATTAAACATTTAAAACAAATGATGGGGTAAAGGAAGAAATGAAGACAGGGATGTAGAAAAGGTAAAATGTCAGCATCCTGAGAATGAGATCCACAAACAAGAAAGGAGGAAATGGAGGGTGTCGACTTTAAACCCATGTTTTATATCTTGTGGCCTTGGGCAATTTGCAGTTCAAGGAGAAAGATGGGACATTCTGTTCATCATGGTGTTGTTACTTATATGTCAAACATACATAACAGAGCCCATGCCAAAATATATCAAGTAGTATCTCGTTGTCCAGAAGGAACATCTGCAAATATGGAAAGGTCACATTATAAGACGAGTTTACTGCCCTGGCACATGTCACCAAGCAATCTGGCTTTTCAACCTTTCATTTAGTTTCTAAGATCTGCAACTAGCCAGTCAGCCAAAACAGAACAATTTATGTTTCTTAAAAGAGTATTTCCTTTAAAGTAATGTAGAGGTAAAGATCTAGACCAGATCAGTCTTACACAATTCACAGCGCTCACATGGGTTCAAATTCCTACAACCTGTGAAACATTAGACAAGTACATAAACATTTTGGCCTTGATTGATGCATCAGTAAAACGGGAAGAATGATGGCTCCTCCCCCAAGGTTGTTGTGAGAATACACAGAATTAGTGTATGTAAAGCAGTTAGCAAAGTGCCTGTCCCCTGGCAAATTGAGTATTTTAGTTGCTTAAAATGAATTTTTAAAAACTTTAATGATTTCTCTCAGCAAAAATATATGTTATTGTTATTACTCCTGTACTTATTCAATCAATTAATTACAATATGAAGTACCTACTACTGCAACATAATCAGATAAAGCATGTTCCATCATATTTAAATATTTGTAAGACAATTAACAAGTTACATGACAACATAACATGTGGCTTGAAAATCTACCTACTGAATTCTTATTTTTAGTTATAGTATTTTTCAAGATTTCCATTTGAGTCTTTAAAAAGCAAAAGATTCATATCTCTGGTGAAATTCCCCATCTTTTACTTTTTCACACATATTTATTATATCTTTTTAAAAAAAGTTCTTATCCATCAAACATAGAATTACATATGATCCAGAAATTTCACTTCTGCATATATACTCAAAAAAGTTGAAAGCAGGGATTTGAAGAAATATTTGCACACCCATGTTCATAGTAGCATTGTTCACAATAGCCAAAGTGTGAAAACAACCCAACTGTCCACTGACATATGATGGGTAAACACAATATGGTATATACATACAATAGAAAATTAGTCAGTCTTAACAACGGACGAGATTCAGAAACATGCTACAACATGGATGAACCTTGTAGACATTTTACTAAGTGAAATAAGTCAATCACAAAAAGACAAGCATGATTCCCCTTGCATGAAGTACCTAGAGTAGTCAAATTCAGAGACATAGAAAGTAGAATGATGGCTTCCAGGGGCTGGGGCAGAGAAGAAATAGGGAGTTACTGTTTAGTGAGAATAGAGTTCAATTTGGGAAGATGAAAACATTCTGGAGATGGATGGTGGTGATGGTTCACAACAAAGTGAAAGTACTTAATGCCACTGAACTGGATACTTCAACATGGTTAAAATGGTAAATTTTATGTTATGTATATGTTACCACAATAAAAATTAAATAAACTAAAAAGTCACCATCTGATAATCTCAAACTTTGAGTCACTTATTGTTTCTGTTTGCCTTGATATTTGGTTCTTTTGTCTTTTCTTCCCTAAGACCCTGTGATTTTTTAACTGAATGTAGAGCATTGCGCATAAAAAAATTTCAAAGATCCTCTGGATGATGAGGTATTTTCCCAAAAAGAGGAATAAATGTTCTCCTAGCAAATAGATGGAATATGGCAGATTACTTTCATCTTGCTGAGGGTTGGACTTAGGCTTTGTAGAAACAATGTGTTTATATTTTGCCCTTATTCCTAGGGCAGAGCCCTTCCTCTTGGATGAGGACATTCTGAGTCTCAAATGAAAACCTGTTGTGTTTACCAGAACTCCTCTACCTGGCTGAGTTTGAAGTCCAACCCTTGTCTCTCCAGCATCATGGGACTGCTGAACTTTCTGTTCCTCTCTATAGCCTCTCAGCTTCTGGGGTTTTGTTTTGCTTTTTGCTTGGTTTGTGGGAGTTTTCTCCTGTTCACACATAGCTTCGGAGTTGGCAAATGCCTCAAGGGGAAATTGCATATACACCCAAAGTTCACTTCTCTTTAGTTTCGGTCTTCTTTGGGATTTTTTGCTTCTCATGTCCCAGCCATCTGATAGCTCTGCAAGCCAATCTCCCACTCTTCTCTTAACAAAGACTTGGTCTGAACTCCCTCCCCCAACCTATCCCACAAGATTTAGCAAAGTATGGAAAAAGCCTGGGTAAATGTACAGCTCACTGAGGTGGGCTTCCTTCCCTCAGGTCTTGTAGCTCTTTGCAAGTTCTGCCTGCTTCGATGATTCTCTAATGCCTTCAAAAGTAGTTTTGTGTATTTTGTCCAATGTTTATAGTTCCTTTCATCAGGACAGTTGTTCTGATACAAACTACTCTGATTGCTAGAACCAAAAGTTTGTTAATACAGTCTTTTAAGATTTTAACTCTTCATTTGCCTCTGATTATGTTTTAAACATTCGCTTGCTTTTACTTTAATTCACCTTTTTATTGACCAGAATACTTGGTTTTTATTTATACTGTTCTGGGTCCCTGTGCTTATTAAATCCCAGACAGGCAAGTGTCATAAGTACAGTACTGAAGATAGAACACATTCTAAACAATGGGGGTAGATTGTTTGCCTTCACTTGGGTCTTCATCAGCCCTTCCAGTCTCCCTAACTAAACCTTTCAAGTGTTCCAACAACACCTTTCAATGGTGAGTTCCCTGAATCTAAAAACTCAATGTCAAAATCCAACTCCCCTACCTTCAGACACTTTCACGGCCCTTAAAAATATTCTACTATGTTCTGAGACTGTTACAAAAATGTTACTCTTCAGGAGATAGAGGCAAATTACCATCTTTAGAATTTTTGTCTTAATGATACCACCAGCATCATAAAATTTTCTTGGTATTTATTTAGATTCGACTATATTTATTTTCTACATTAATGTGACCAGAAGAGCTTGGTATGTGAAACTAGTAATCATTCAATTAAATTCAGCAAACATAACTTGGATGATGATTATATACAAGAATTGTGTGATACATTTTAGAAGCCCCAAAGAGATTTTATCAGAGCTCCACACATTTAAATGACTGTGAATAGTTAAAAATAATTATCTACAATATAAAGTAATAATAATGGAACCAGTTAACGATTACTGTGTGCACCCTTACACACCATCTATTATACTAGGTGCAACAGATACTACTATTCCATGCAACAAATAAAGAAACAGAAGTATAATGACATTAAGTAATTTGCCCAAGGTCCCCAAATTTATATGTGGGATTCTAATACAGGTCTCTTTGACTCTGAAGAGAAATGTTGTTATTTACGAGGAAGATGCCGTAAGAGAAGAGGCAGAGAAAATTATTTCCATTATGGGTAATGAGAGAAGGCGTTAAAAAGAAGGTAGCATGAACACTGGTTATTTATGGATGATCAGATTACCAGAGCTGGACAAAAGAAAAAAAATGCCATTCTGGGCTGATGAATATGCATGAGAAAAAGCCCCAGAAGAATGGTTTCAGGAGTTATAATTGGTCCAGAAGGGCTTGACCATAATATGCATGTGATGACACTAAGTAAGATAAAATTTAAAAGATTCAAAAAGCAGATATGGAGAGCTCCAAATAAATACCATGTCAAGGGTTTCAGGATGTTTTTGTGTATTTTTTATTATCATGCAATTTCTGTGGGTCAAGCATCTGGCCATGGCTTAGTATGTGTCTCTGACTCAAGGTCTCTCATGGGATTGCAGTCAAACCATCAGCTGGGCCTGAGGTCTTATCTGGCTCACTCAGGTGGTTGTTGGTAGGATTCGGTTCCAGGTTGTTAAACAGAGGCCCTCAATTTCTCATTGGTTACTGACCAGAGCTACCCTAAGTTCTTTGCCACATGAGTCAATAAGCCTAGTTTATGCTTAAAAGAAGACGATTATACAAGGACATAAATACAAGGGAGCCGGGAGATCATTAGGGCCATCTTAATGGCACCCTACAACATGGATCAATAGGAAATCATCAAAGATTTATGAATGTGTAAGTGACATAATTTGGCTATCATTAGTCATTCACACGGAAGACTAGAAAGTCATTCAAAACTTCTCCTTCTCACTCAACACCAATATCCATTATCAAATCACTCCAAGGAGTTTAGTTGTCAGCATTTCCTCTTTCTAATGGTACATAAAATAATAGCACATCTTATAATCCCAAGTGTCTCAGATCCCATGGAAAAGGATAGGAATCCTGTGGTGACTTCTCAGAGAGCAGTTTGTAAATACATGGTGTAGACAGAAGTCAGACCATGGGGATTAAGGAGTGAACAAGTGGTCAAGAAACATTTTTGTAATCTAACACATATATTTTTTTACACATGAAGCCAAATCTCTAGTAATTGTTAATGTCCTTGACCCACTGCTTAATGGATTACCTTGCAATATTCTTTTAATTTTAGTTCCTTTATAAATAGTGCCAACTTCTGGGAATTTTATTATCTGAGGTTTTTTTTTTTAAGATTTTATTTATTTATTTGACACAGAGAGAGATAGCGAGAGCAGGAACACAAGCAGGGGGTGTGGGAGAGGGAGAAGCAGGCTTCCTGCTGAGCAGGGAGCCCGATGTGGGACTCGATCCCAGGACCCTGGGATCATGACCTGAGCCGAAGGCAGACGCTTAATGACTGAGTCACCAACGCGCCCTATTATTTGAGTTTTGAAATGCATGTTGACCTGTTCACTGAAAACTGTAAGGATACAAAATGTTAATGATACCAGAGCATGTCCTTCGTCTCATTTTGGTTCTTCATTCTTCTAATTTAGTTGAAGCTTTATGTAAAGAAATCAAAGAACTCATTCATCTAACACAAACTTACAAACTCTCTTTGACAGTTTCCAAAACTCATCTCACACTTAATCTCTTTTTTGTTACCACTGAAACTGTGTCTACATTAGAATTCCTGGTACCCAGGGCATTGTTTTCCTACAAGTTCTCTGTGGCCAGACAAAGAGACTTACGAACAGTGTTTATCAGCAGGAGAACAAGGCCACTGAATATGGCTGGCATCTCGTTTAGATTTTGGTGACCACATATTTTAACATTTATTACAGTCATATGATGATTTTCACCCCATCTGACAATTCATCCAAGAAACTCTGGTTAGATGCCTTATCTCATGCTTCATGAGGTTTTCCTGGTTATTACTCAGTATTCAAGTTGAGTTAGGCAAAGGCACTGACAGGTCAAATAAATAAATTCATTCAGTGAGTTTTAACCTTAAACTGTATCCTTAATTTCTTTTGAACAGGGTTCTGTCCAAAGGATTATGGACCTCTATCTTGGTCTCATGGGAGGATGGTACCACACTTCATAATACATTTTTAGTCCAATTTCATTGTCCAAGATCTCATGTAAAGAAAAAGTGCACTTTTGTCTTCTTTGAGTGCTAATCTCAGGAACCAATCTATTATTCTGGGAATCTCACTAACCTCCCTTCTGCCGAAGTTTGCTGGTTTGCAGAATGTAATCAACCATACGAGATGCTACCTTCCCCTGCCTCCTCTCTCCCCCAGATGCTATCCAGCCAAGTGAGATGACATATATGGCAGTGCTTTGAAGCCTTACTGGGAACAGTGTAAATCTCAGGTGTTGCTTCTATTATTACTAATGACACGATGAAGTTACTGACAGAGTAGGGAGCACAATACAGGATGCAGAAGACCTTGGATGAACACTTACCCCAACAAACACCAGCTGTCAGATGCTGGGCAAGTCCCTTAACATTCTTATCAATTTCCCAACCAGAAAACTAGAGATCATGCTCCCCACCTGCCTATTGCCAGGGTTCTTGTGAGCAATAAGTGAGGTAAGACATGTGGACACATTTCAGAAAGCCTAATGGGTCACAATGGCAACAATGGTTTTGAACATAATCACTATCATAACAAGAATGTCCGAACCTTTTCCTTTCCTCCCCTTCCAATCCACCTGAAATACCTGGAGAAAAGGTAAAGCTAAAGTCATGAGACTAGACAAAAAATTCATGAACTAGTGACAAGAGCATTGTCATTGGGTGATGAAACAGATTTCCAAGCAGGAACTGAGCAGAAACTTAACCATAATTAATAGTCAGATTCTCCAGTGGTACCTGACTCATGGGACTTACAGAGAAAATGTAGCAATCTAAACTATAAGCAATTCAATTTAGTTTAAATACATGTATGTGTGCATGTATGTATGTATGTATGGATCTTGTGAATGCTTTTACATTCTTAACACTGTTCTAGAATATTAAAATCCATGTGACCTTTTCTTTCCAAGGAAAATAAAATGAGATCAAATGTGCATAGAAGATATCCTAATAGAAGACAGAAAGATGGAATTCCATGAAATCAGAGACGCTAGCTGAAATCATTGATGATGATAAAATATTAACTCCTGGGGCACCTAGGTGGTGCAGTTGGTTAGGCACCTGACTCTTGGTTTCAGCTCAGGTCATGACCTCAGGGTTGGAAATTGAGCCCTCGGTCCAGCTCTGTGCTCAGCATGGAGTCTACTTGGGACTCTCTCCTTCTGCAAACCTGCCCCCCACCAAATAAAAATTAACTTCTTTAACTTATGTCAAATCATGCCTAAGTTATTTTCTTTCTTTTCTTTTTCTTTCTTTCTTTCTTTCTTTCTTTCTTTCTTTCTTTCTTTCTTT
>NW_023270825.1:58956779-59074447 GCF_011800145.1 Mirounga leonina | reverse complement strand
TTCTTTCTTTCTTTCTTTCTTTCTTTCTTTCTTTCTTTCTTTCTTTCAGACAGAGAGAGTGTGTGCGTAAGCAGTGGTGGGGGAAAGGGCAGAGAGAGAATTTTAAGCAGGCTCCACACCCAGCATGGAGCCCCACATGGGGTTTGATCTCACAACCTGAGATCATGACCTGAGCTGAAATCGAGTGGGACGCTTAACCTACTGAGCCACCCAGGCACCCTTAACTTATTTTCTACAATAAGAGAATCAGACAAAGGTAGAAGAGTTTTTAGGAGATTTTCTTTTCTTTCTCATTTTCATCTGAAAATGTTCAGTTTAACAACCACTAGAAAAAGGATTAGGGTTTTGGTAAAGACATTCCCCTCCTCCCCCAAGGTGACTGCATTTAGCTCATCAGAAATCCAGAGTAAGTCAAAAGAAAGGCTTGAAACTATTTCTAACTGGACATCTCCCATTGACCATAGAATCCCCTCACCTCCCATTAACACTCTATAAAACATGGAGAATATCTGCTCAGGCTCTGGATTGAGACACTCATGTTCCCGAAAGACAACTACTTCACCCAAACAACTGGTCCTCCTTTCCCTCTTGTCAGCGCTGTGTGCTGGGAGAGGCTGTGTTTGGTCTCTTAATCAGGCCTTGCTGACGAGCTGACATCACTGCAAAAGTTTTCACTTATTCTTTGGCAACACTTAAATCCTTGCCAAAGGCCAGTCAGCAAGTCCGAAAGTATTGTTAGTGAGAGGCTGGGGGAGTCGATGTGTGACTGTCAGCTAGCAATCTATGGTGATGACAGGAGGGAAATCTAGGAGCTGAAACCATTTTAAAGGTCACTCCTTGGGCAGAACAAAAGACCTCTGACAGAGCTCTGGGACACTGGAAGCATAAGGATGCTGCTATCTGAGCACTCTGGAAATTCATTATCCTCTCCCTGATTGTAAAGACCACTTTACAACCCAATACAGCTTAAACCAGCAGCTATTTGCTTTCGCAGTGGTATAAAAGAATCTGGTAAAACAGAAATGCCAAATAATGTACCCATGGTTTAACTTTCTGCTTTTTTTTTTTTAATATTCTCCTTTAGTATTTTCTCCTTACTCTACATTCTTTCATTTTCAACCTTGAATTGCTAAATAATCAGAGTTTAAAGAGCTTAGCCACATACCTTCTGTGAAAAGCTATTACATACATTTCATATCTAAAATTTTATGAGTATAATATACTAAGGCATTGATAAGCCATTTTTAAAAGGAGCACAGATCATTCAGGAATAATAAGAGTAGGCCCATGCCTGAATTGAGATCATCTCTTTTTTTCTCTTTGCAAAACGGGAGAAGATTTGGAAGAAGAAAATGGTTCAGTTTACTGATGCCATAATCTGGACCTGGACCTACCACGTGTAAGACCTGCCGGGCAGATTTGCTAGAGTTTATTCTCCGAACTCTCACCTCTCGTGTTTTCTTATTCTTTTTTTTTCTCCCCGACTTGAATGGAAGACATTTGTTGTGCCATCATTCAGAAGCCCTGGCAGGCCAGGGCGGAGCTCTGTAGTGTGGGAGCAAGAGCAGCTGGGATGGTCTACTTTCCTCCTTATCACCGCAGGAAAACAAGGGAGCAGGGGTCTAATGCAGAGCATGGTGACTCTAGTTACTCATACAGCACTGGATACTTGAAAGCTGCTAAGAGAGTAGGTGAGTGTGCTCACCACGCACACACAAATGGTAATTCTGTGAGGTGATGGATATGTTAACTAACCCTACTGTGGCAATCATTTTGCAATGTACACGTGTATCAAATCATCACACAGTACATCTTAACCTTCACAATGTTCTATCTTGATTATATCTCAATAAAGCTGAAAACAATCCAAAACAAGGGAGCATTCAAGGGAGGTCCAGAGGGTACCAGGAAGGGCCTCTTTGGTAAAATAAAAAGGAGGAGAGAGAAGACACCCAAGGCACCAGGACCCTCACACAGAAGGCACCGTGGACATCTGGCACCCGCCAAAAATGAATTCACTTGGGTCTGCCAGGCTTGCAAACCCAATCAATACCCAGTGATCTACACACAGTGGATTTGCACTGCAAATTATCTGCTTAGGGGTCTGAGATCCAGTCTGTAATTACCCATCTGAGCGAAAACTCTTATGAGTACACAGGGACCCACCACTCAGTTGTATGTGAACTCCACTGGGTCTATCTATCAGATGAGAGGGACCAGCCTCAGGATCCAGGAACAGTGACACTAAGAACCACCCGTTCTACTCCAGCTTGGCAATACTTGGTAGATGAGTGGGTTTCTGTTGGATGAGAAGTTGGGTAGAGACAAGAGAGAGAGAGAAAAGCAGCAGCAACTATGGGGCTTTGTGAAGTTGCACCTGGCTTAGGTGGGGAGGAGGCTGATCCCTGGGACGAGTAGGTGCCTCCACTGTGTCTTCAAGTCCAGTACTTCCCCTCCCTCCCACGTGAAAGTGAGGGGGTTTCCAGACGCTGCCCAGGGGGTTTTCTCTCGGGGCAGGTCTTTCTATTTTCAAGGGTGCTTTCAAATCACCTGGTCCTGTTACATTAGGTAAACCAGGTTTTAAAAAGTGGACCCACTAAGACACCAAATAAGCCGAAGATCTTGGAGTTGGCCCACCTGTAAAAAGAAAATGTCCAAATCCTACCAGGTTGTTGTTGATTTTGAGTTGTCGACGTCCCGCTTCCTTTGTTTGTGTCACAAGCCACTCTTTCCCCTTCTTAATGAAAACAAGAGGGAGTGATTATACCTCCTGGGCTGTGCCATTTATGCTGTCTGAAAGGCACTTAAACGAGTGGCACATTATCTCACACATCTGGAGTTCACCAAATTAGCCAATTATGCTGGAGCTCATAAAATGAGGCCTTAAATGTCATTTAACTAGAAAATATTATAATCACCAAGTGGTCTGATTGTAAGATGATACTTGGGGCAGCATCAGTGGTTACAGAAAACAAATCGTGAAACAAAACACAGTTCAAATGCCCCCCAAATGCAACCACATATTTTCTACAGTAATACTTTCTGAAGAATACCATATTTCTGAAGGCACCAGCAATCAACATGTTTCTCATTTGAGACTAAGTCTAATCCGACCTAGTTGTTTCCGAGTTATTTGCCTTGGGCAAATCAATGCCCATGAGTTTTTCTCATAAGAAAACTGAGGAACATACAGGATGGGAGCAGCCTGATGGAAAACCATGAACTTATCAGAGATACGGAGCCATCTGTAAGGGATGGGACAATAACCGGATTAAGAGTCTTGAGTCATCAGAGGTTTGTGGTGCTTAGAATTGACAAGATTTGATTAACTGAACATATATGGTCTCTCAGGGCTTTCATATTTTACTTAAAGGAAGAGATAAAAGCTGCTTTAAATTGCTATGTGATTTGAGGGTAGGAATACTGCAAGTTTTAGAACAGCTATTTAAAACTTAGGGGTTTATAGCCACTATATTCACATTGTCTTCTTTCCATTTAGTATATAACAAAATTTGGTGTTTAGTAAAAGGTGATATAATATAATGGGAAAACCATGACATGTCACTAATACTTGTGTGACTTTGGGCAAGTTATTTAACTTCTCTGATCTTCTGTTTCCTCATACAAAATACAGACATAATGCTATGTTGTGTTCAGAATAGTGTTGCATTGGAAATAATATATGAAATAATATATGAAAAAGTTCCCAGCATCGTGCCTGTTACACTGAAAAAAAAATAAGTATTAGTGTCACATCTGTCCTTACCTATGTCACGAGAATATCTTAAGTTCTGTTTTATTCTTTTTCCTCTTTGTTTCAGCAAGAATGGTCACTAGGTGCTTTCAGAAGAGGGAGAGTAAGGGGACAGGCAGTCCTGGTTTTACATTAGCATAATTTACAACCCCATCTGTGAGCATCTCCAGCACTCTTTTTAGAGCAACAGGTACAAAAGAGACTAGAAAAACTTTCAGGAGATACTCTGAAGCAGAAGGAAGGAAGAAGCGATGCAGGAACACATGGTAAATGGGGACACCAGCTGCTACTTGCCGGGAGAATTTACAAAATGAAACTAATTGGTTTTAAAGGCACCTAATCAGCTAGGCTAAATTTGTTCTGGGCTCACTATTTCAGTAGATGGACCTATGGGTTTATTTTTACCAAACTGAAATAAGATGAAAAAATCATGGTGATAATGGAGGACTCTCAACAGTGACAAATTCCTTGCCTGTGAGTTCTCTCTTCTCCATTAGACAAAACAACGATGGCCTCTTTGGTAAATATATATGGTATGAGAATTGCATATAATAGAAATCCTTGCAGAGCATTTGGAAGGACTTTTTTTGGGGGGGCGGGGGTAAAGCTGGGTTGAAAAACCCTGTCTTTCATTAAGTACATAATATTGATGCTTTTGCTTCTTAAAAGAACCTTAGAAGTGGTTAAGGGACTTGGACCCATGTATTTGAGCCACAGTCCCTTGTAAACATGAATTCTGGGCAGAGAAGTGGGGAATTGCATTTCTCAGGATGGCGACGAGTACCCTTCCCTGTCTTACAGCGGGGAGGAAAATGGGAGATCTGTGCAGACATTAAGAGTATGATCAGACTTGGGCACCTGGGTGGCTCAGTTGGTTAAGCGACTGCCTTCGGCTCAGGTCATGATCCTGGAGTCCCGGGATCGAGTCCCGCATCGGGCTCCCTGCTCGGCAGGGAGTCTGCTTCTCCCTCTGACCCTCCTCCCTCTCATGCTCTCTGTCTCTCATTCTCTCTCTCGCAAATAAATAAAATCTTAAAAAAAAAAAAGAGTATGATCAGACTTTAATGTTCTTAAACAAGAGAAAGGAAATAGCTTTCAAAACCTTTAACTTGGGGGATGTAGGAAAAACCAGGAGAGACGAATTGTCTTAACTATGCTAATGGTCACACTGACTTGCACTATGTTCCTGTAGCCACAGACCAGACTGGCCTGGATGCACCTGAGTGAGAAAAATATCTTTGAAAGCAGAGTGTACTCTAAAAGCTAAATAAGAAAATGAAAAGGAACTGCTTTCACTAGGAAAAAGATTCAACCGAACATGTGCTAAAAGGGTTTCTTTTCTTTTTTCTTTCTTTGTTTTTTTAACTTAACACTATGAAATGTTTTTGCTCTGTATCAAAGATAACAGGAAGCTTTTTCTTTTGTATTTTTACAAATATTTCCATCTCTGAGACTAGAGCTCTCCGGCTTTGGGCTAATAACATGTCCAGATCTAAAGGCATTACGGACAGAATGTCAATTTGCTCTAGAAGCAATTATACATACAGTCTAGGAAAAGGCCAGTTTTACTATGCAAGGACCACACATGCTGTATGTTTGTTGTATTACTTGATATCAAAGCAGAAACATCAACTTCTTCCTAACACACATGAAATAAAGAGCCTGGCTAAGGAACTCCCACATCCAATTCAGAGATACCTGTTGCAGCTTATAGAGCTTGGAAATGCTGCTACTACTGTTTTACTGGAAAGGGACACTGCTATTGACTACATAATGCACTATGATTTCTTTAACTTTATATATATATTCTGGGTAAAATGAGCATGACTTTGATCCCAGTTGTCATAGATGCAGGCGTATCATTAATGTATGGCATTTAGTTACCATATCACCAGAGTACTAGCAAGAATTTGCTGATTCTATGTCACTAGGTCACCTAAAAATATTTAATCAGGTATCAAGATTACTATCATAACTTCAGAGGGGGGTGCTCAATAGCAAGAATTATTATCTCTGTTTCGTTTTGCATCCTTATGATTTTGATGTGATGACTTGTATTCAGTTAGTGAGCACTTACTATCTCTACTCAGTGCTAAACACAGTCATGGGAGATACAGAGCTAAATGAAAAATGGCCCTTAGGGGAATAGATCCCTGGGGTGGGAGAGAGGAGACAGAAAATAGCCACAGTAAATTAGAGAGGTTCATGCTATATTTTGCATAGCACATAAGAATGACTGCTAAAGAAAGCGTGTGGTAGAGAAAAGATGGTCAGAGAGAGAAATGTGAGGGCATCCTTGAATGAAGAGGGATGGTTTCCTGAGTGGATGAGGGGGTCGGTCCTGCAGGAAGAAGATAACGGCCAGCATGCAAAGCTATGAGACTGTGAGCAGATCTGCTATTCTTAGAGCAGATCTCTGTATGGGGAATGAGCCAGGAGAAGGAGGGAGGGCCACAGTAACACAGGCACTGTACCACAGTAAGAAGTTGAGGCTTTCTGGGCGCCTGGGTGGCTCAGTTGTTAAGCGTCTGCCTTCGGCTCAGGTCATGATCCCAGGGTCCTGGGATCGAGCCCTGCATCGGGCTCCCTGCTCAGCGGGCAGCCTGCTTCTCCCTCT
This sequence comes from Mirounga leonina, assembly GCF_011800145.1. Classification (NCBI taxonomy): domain Eukaryota; kingdom Metazoa; phylum Chordata; class Mammalia; order Carnivora; family Phocidae; genus Mirounga; species Mirounga leonina. Next base: position 59,068,076 of record NW_023270825.1, on the reverse strand, counting down.
CCCTCTGCCCCTCCCCATGCTTGTGCTCTCTCTCTCTCAAATAAATGAAGTCTTTAAAAAAAAAAAAAAGAAAGAAAAAAAATAGGTTTAGGCTTTCTACTGCAGGGCATATTTTTATATGTTACCCAAATACTCCAAAAGTAAATGAATTAAAACACTATGATACCGGCATAGAGATAGATAAACTAATGAAACAGAATAGGATATGGAGAAACAGACTAGAAAATTTAGATGACGTATCTGTGGAAGTTTAATATACAAAAAAGCTGGCGTTTCCAATAAGGGAGTAACAGCGAGATTTTTCAACAAGTGGTGTTTGGACAACTCACTAACCATTTGAAAATAAAATTTAGTTCCTGTATGCCACACAGTGCATTAAAAAAAATCCTCAGATGGATTAATGATATAAATGTGAAACATACCAGAAGAAAATGTTTATAATCTTGGGGTTAGAAGACATCCTTCTTTCTAATGTGACAAGGTCAGATATCACAAAGGAAAAGATAGATATGATCACAAAACCACAATCTTCAAAAATGTCAAGGTTCTGAAAGGTGTAAGGCACTGTAGCTCTAAGAAAAATGACAAACTGGGAAAAAGATCTGTAATCTATGTCATAGTTAAAGAATTAGTACCTATAATATATACTGAGCTCCTACAAATCAATAAAAAGTCTAACCCAAGAAAAATGGGCAAAGAACACAAGAAATTCTTGAAAGAAATGACAACTAATGGTTATAAAAGTATGTTCAATCCCAGTTACAATAAAAATAATGCTTGTAGACAATTTTATTTTTCACCTGTTGGATTATTAACAGGAGATACATGTGGGGGGGGGCAGATATACCAAATAATGATTGGTATTGTCCAGTGCTTGAGAGGGTGTGGAGAAATGAGAATTCTCAAAGACTGATACTTTTTGGAAGATAAGTGGGTAACATTTATAAAATGTGCATATCATTTGATCCTGCATGTCCATAGCTAGCAACTTATTTTATAGAAAAAAATTTATGTGCACACAAATGTGAAAAAGTAGTATAAGGATATTTATTGCACCATTGTTTTGATTAGCGAAAATCTGCAAACAACCTAGTGGTCTGCCAAAGGGTTTAACTTAATAAATTGCAGCATGTAGATACAAAAATTACTATGGTATTGTTAAAAATATATATACTGCCATGGAAAGACATCCATGACATATGTTTAACTGAAAGAAACAACTGACCATAGTATAATCTGCCAAGAGAGGTAGTGAACTACAAAGGTTAGGAGCATGGGCTTTGAGGTCAAGCAGACCTGGATTTGAATCCCAGTTCCATTATTTATCAGATACGTGAAAATGACTAATTCCTCTGAGTCTTGATTTCTTCATTTGTCCAGCTGAAGTGGATTCTAATAGAACCTACCTCACAGAGTTATAAGGAGAATTTCTAGCACATAGTAGAGACTAAGCATATACCAGCTATTACTATTACTGTTATCATTTTGTGCATACTTATTATTTTCAACCAATTCTCTTATGAAAACAACTTCAAAAAGCAAATCTAATATCCTTTGGAAAATTATGCTGGAGTCTTTAACCGAGTCTATACATCAAAGACCATTTTAGCTTATGTAAAAAAATATTTTTATCTGATCAGCTAGTAGATAGGATAACAAATCTGACACATCAATTTTTGACATAGTTCTGCTTTGAATATTCATAAGCCACAATGCAAATAAGGAACACATTTGGACACTATATTCAAGAATCAAAATAAAGAACTATTATATTTAGATAGCTGCTGTTATGAGAACTTTAGAAAATCTCAATGGCACAAAGTAGAAATTGTCTTCTAGTCAGCAAACTGATTATTAATATAATTTTTGTGGTAGTTCTTATGTATACATATTTAGTTTTCAATTGTATTATCAAGAAAAACACACAAAAAAGTGGGAAGGCACCCTTTTAAATATTTTCCTCTAATAACACTAGGAAAATGAGCCATTCAAAATGAGAAAAACATGTTATGTAGTAATATGTCAAATGCTTATATCAACATAAAGTTCATACACAAAGAACCATACATACCCTTCTATTTGGAAAATTGTTCGAAAGCTGTCTCCCAAGCTTTTGTAACTGTTTGGATCAGTTGCACATCTCTGAATCTGGAACCTAGGAGAAAAAAATATCAAACAAAAAAAAATTCCAAGTTAAGGATTTTGCCAAATGGCTTTCCTCATTTTTCAAAGTCTTAGGAAACTTAGCCCTTTCAGGTTAATCTAAAATATTCTGGGTTTTGCTATAGATTTTATTGCTATATTTGCCTTATATAATCTTTACCTTATTTTTGTAGCCTTTAAAATTATATTTCTCTGTACTTTAATAGAAACTATAGAGAGAGTTTTTTTCATCTGTTTCTTAGCCAGGCAGATGCACCCTGAGGCATTTATGCCTTTTTCTTTTATGAAAAGCATACACAGATGTCATAGATTGTTTTAATGTATAATTCAGAAATCTGAAGGTGCATATGAAACAAATAAGTAGCTCTATTTCTTATCTTAATTAGTGCCCCCTTGATGGTAATTTAATACAAAGGTTAAAAATACAGAGCAGCTAATATGGCCTAACTTTGATCCTGATTGTGAATTTGGAATTCATTCTGGTAGACAGGAGCCTGTGCTGAGAAGAAGAGTTGCAGTTGTATTGTGATACAGTTCACAATCCCTACTTCTACTTCATGATGGAGCAGAGCTTGTCATTATGTTCAGGCTTCCTGAATTTTCACAGAAGCACTGTGTCCGGTATGGTTGGTGCTCAGTAAAAATGTATTGCATTTTAGAAAGAGAAATTCTTTTTCCTTCTTCTTTTTGGTTATGATCATGCATCTCGGGACTCTAACCTTCAAAATTTGGGAGTTTCCCAATGTGAGGGTCTTAACTTACTCATTGTGTATTTTACTTTGGAGTTTGTTTCTAAAGAGATTTCTGACAAGTACTCTCATTTCCCTACACCCCAGTTCTCCATTTTTGGGTTTCTTTAGTCTGCTCACTACTTGTGTTGAACTTCCTTGTCCCAGTTCTGAGTTAAGAAGGCCCTTCTGTTCTTCCTTCCACAATTTTACCAAAAATTTTTAAAAGAACTTTTCAAAAACACCTCTTCTATCATCTACTTTAAGACGCTTTTCTCAGATTTTGGATTTATAATATGAACACTTCTACCTCTAAGAACAATGTATTTTATGGTTCTAGGCCCCAGGGAATTACACTGAAAACTGACACATCACAGAAAAGGGTGACTATTTTGCTTTGATTGAAGCAGTTGGGGATATGAAAGGAATGAGTATATTATAAAACTGGAAAGTGAGGCTGGATTATATTTGATTTTGTAGAGAGTTGATGAACATAATTGTGCAGGAGGGCAGCCATTCTGAGATGAGGAAGTTGAGTATTCCAGCACAGTTCTTCCAGCAGAACACATACAAATACCTACAAAAATATTTACTGCCTGACTGGGTGGATTGGAATGGGAATATGGAGGGCGAAACAACCACGAAGCCCATATAATAATCCTGGTGAGGATAATGCCAAAATATCAATGGAGACAACAGGAATGTAAAGAAAGGGGTGAGCTGCTTGGGTAATCCTTTTTCTCTTTAAATAAATGCATGTATGTGTTTGTGTGTATGTTTTATGATACATTCAACACAACACCCTCTTGATCCTCTTCAACCCAGCAAGCAATATTCTACTATTGCCAAATTTTAAAATGTCCTAAATATTCATCTTCATAATGGTTTTGTTTGTCAAACTTAAACCTCTATTAGCATGATCATTTTTAGAAGGTTAGTTTTTAGATAAGAATTATATCTCTAAGATTTGAACTGTATTGAACTCATCAGAAGATCATGGACCAATACAGCTAACTCATTTAAACTGTTCCGGACCTAGAGGTACATTTGGTGTATGCATAACCACTGGCCCAGAAGGCTCAGTAAGCAGTTCTGTCTAGAACCAAGAACATGATTTGATGGTCAGGTAGATGGACCATGTTTGGTATTTCTGGACTACTGCATATAGATGAGATAACTTGGTACTTTGGATACAAATGAATTAACACTAAACCCAAAACTGTACAATGAGAAAACTATATGTACACCTACACAACAAATAACTTTGCATAAAATTTGTTTATACTACAAATAACATAGGGAGTGATTTCCAAAATATGACATTGATTCTCATGTGAAAAAGAATCTCCATCTCTGCAATTGCCTATTTGTAACCTATATTCATTGCTAAGTATGAAACATTTTCTTAGGTCTTAGTCAGGAAGTCTAACATTATTCTCTAACTGTTCTTTTAGGAAAATAATTTAAAATAGTTTTATATATTATAAAACTATAATAGCTTGTAGATTTTTCTCATAATATCTGTAATAATTTTCATTAAGTTCATTTACCTCCATCAAATTCCTTTCTAGATGCTTTTTTCCCAAATTACCAAGTATTTTTAAAATAACCATCATATGAAATAAGATCTACAGGTTTTAAAAAACTCGGAGCATCATCTTCACTGTCAAGAGTCACAATAAATAAATAAATAAATGAGAAAAATAATTTACAATATAAAGAAAAATATCCACAATGTCAAGTAGCACCAGCCCCAAATAGCCCAGGTGTTCATCAGAGGGAGCAATTACTGCTTTCTGCAGAGGGTCAGAAAGGACTTCAGGAAGGAGAAGGGATTTGAGCTGGTCTTACAGGATTCAGAGGCAAAAAGAGTAAGCAGGAAAAGGCATTCCGGGTGGGGAAATGAGAGAAACAAAGGCCAGTGAGGAAAAGTTGTCCTTTCAAGAGAAGGGAAGAAAGAGATCCCCCACCATGGCAACCTCCCATGTTTCCTTCAGGACAGGTGTTATAGGACTCTGCTGTGGAATTCAGTTGCTCAGGTGGAGACTTGAGTGGACTGGGGGAGGAAATTTATGAGATAAAGTCAAAAAGCCCAGTAGAGACCATTTGACCTCTTCCTGCTCCTCATCTGAGTATTTCAGTGAGGCCATCCCCCAGTTATGTGACCCTGGTCCTAGAAGGACTATAGATGAGTCAGCAGAGGGGCCAAAGCAAGTGCACCCCAATGCCTAGAAAAATGACCTTAGCCCCGCTTTCACTGCTGAGGTTAGAGACATCGGCTTTGTCTATGACGTCTGTGTGCTTGGGTAACACTGAGGAAGGTCTTCCGTCAGCTTACACCAAGATGAATACAGACTACAGTTCTTTCATAACTAGTCATCTAACTTTGCTATTGGAAGTCTAGGCACTTTACTTGTTAGCTGCAATTTCTTTCTTTGTGTAGAATCTGACAGATACTAGTTCTAATCTGCCATTCATTCAGGTAATAAGAGTTCTTGAACACTTAGTATGTAGTAGGTATCCACTATTTGGGGCATTACAAAGAAATGACATAATCCTGCTCTTTAGAAGCTTCTAGTTAGGTGAAGGAGCTATGCAAATAGATGATTACCATATGCAAGTGATAATAGTGTTTCAGAGTATCCAGTGTCAGCCAAGGAGTTTTCCTGGCACTGAGTAAATACCATTACTACTCTACTTGGAGATGATCTCCTATCTATGGGTGGACTGTAGCTGACAGAAAATAGCACTACGTCGAGACACTGGAGCAAAGAGGGAAAACAGGAAGGCTACCTTTGGGCTAAGTATCTGTGATTAAATTTTACCCACCCACTTTAGAACAGGCAACAAGAACAGTGAGTGGAATCCAAAAGGAGTGTTCCACTTAGAAACTGATTGATGAGTGACGCTGTGTTAATTACAAACAGGAGTGGCGACATCAAAATAACATTATATGAGGAGAGTCCGCAAGCTGTGTGGTAAAGCAGTGCAAAAGGATAGGCAGGCAGGGTAAATACTAATTCCTCAGTAAAGCCACCCGCCATTCTTCACTAGGCTAAACCAGCTGGAGGTCCCATTAAGCAGGCTAAGGCAAGTACAGCTGTCTTTTCTACTGCCCATCTCAAATGCGGCGTGTCTACACTTTGCAGAGAAAGTACATGCAGTATTTAGTTCTACTACACATGACTTGTTCGGATCACAGAGTTATCAGTTCTTCTAAGGAATCTGTTTCAAGTTGATATAATTACAGTGCATTTTGGTCAATCATGTAAAACAGCAATTTCCTTCTTCCTCTCTACTACATTTCAGCAACTTAAAAGGTTTCTTTCTTGAATTGAAGCTTTACGTCAGCATTATTCCAAGCTGCATTCTGGGCTAACAAATTCTCTCTGTGCCCGGGGAGATAATTTTCCAGTTACGTAATACAACTCTTTGTAAAATTACAAAGGCAAAGCCATACTACTCTTGATTGTATTTAGAAGAAAAGGTTGGACCTTTCCATTGTCCTAATAAAAGCAGCTTAGACACATCTGGAATCTCCATCTGAGAAACTTCTCTTAATAGAATGAAATCCTGCTGCCAAACTGGCAAATGGGACAGTGGAGTAACACTCGAGAAGCTTTCAGTGCCTGACGTGCAGTCAGGATGAACCACAAAGAAAGGTGTGTGGCTCAAACCCTACGTACGCCTCATTGCCCGGGAGCCAGCAACCCTGTCCGCTGGGGTGCCAGGGAGCACAGTCCTGCACACTCCTCGAGTGGAGGGAACAGCCCTGTCATCCACCATGCCATAAACATCAAGGGAGTTACTGTGGTAACCACCAGGGCAAAGAAGGGTGGCGCAATGTTCACAAACAAATGTACAAGCATATTTTTAAAAGCTGAAGAATGTTCTCACTCACTGAACTATTTTTCTCTGAACGGGTCGAGAACCATTACTGCAGCCTTTCCCACTGGCTTCGTTGTGTCCTTAGCTGGTGATACCAAATTTCAGACTAGTCTGTTGTTGATTCTCAGCACAGTTAGAAATGCCAGGTTAGGCATTCAGCTGGTCTGAGCACTTCTAAGACACAGCCATAAAAAAAGATCCATCTGTAAGAAATAAAATGACTTCGCTTGCCTTAAAAGCTGGAGGACGAGTTTGTTTGAAAATGTCAAAACCTCAAATCTATGCAGTGCCTTTATCTGCAAAGTAATTTTGGACCTATCATCTTTTAAAAAAATACTGATGGCTAATGGCATCTATACTGGGGAAGGGAGGATTCAGGACACACACGTACAGTACATGTATAGGCATATAGGTATGTGTATATGTGATTTATAGTGTATATTTATACGAAGGGTGGCAGTTGAGTTGCAAAGAGTCAGATTGGGGTAGATGAGGACATCTGTCCTGAAGCTATGTTCGCATAGCACACACTCTGCTTTTTAGTTTGATCATCCGATTGTTTGTGGTGCTTTAGGGTAGGGAACCGATGGAGATTCCGGAGGGGCCGAAAGCCAGCCATCCAAACAATCCCTGTGGTGCTGCTGTTGATCCTGAGCAGAGCAGCGAGATAGGTGAAGTTTAGCTCTCGCATCATCTCCAGGTCGTCTTCCAGTTCAACAATGTTCTTGTGCTCTCTCCTACCTTCTCCCCTCTTCAACTCTACTCTCAGAAAAGCATTCACACCATTTATCCTTAATGTAGCTTTTCAACTGAGATGCTGTCGCTCGATCTTGTCCCCTGTTAAAGGGATTTCAGCTGCCAGAGGCGAGGGAGAAAGGTTTGTTTTGTTTCGGGTGGAGATGCAGGGTACCTCTGGCACCAAAGATAGTCCTGAGTGGTACGGTTTTTCCTGAGTGGAACTGTAAGCTACCATCATGCTGTAGGCTACATAAAAATTACACCTTTCTGTCAGAGGTGAGGAACTTGGGGGAAAAGAGACACATGCCAGGAGCCACCAGTTACAATTTAAGTGTGGCCACGAAGAAGCAGTGAAAAGTAGTGAGGTTTGTAGCTTAATCCTTCTTGGCCATTCTCCTCAGCAGTAAAATGGGAGAGCAGACAGCAGAGGACACTCTGATTTTGAAGGGACAGGGACACAGAGACTTATATTTTATGAGTTTGTTAGCCATAAGAAAGAGGAAGCCTTTCATTTTGTTTTGTAAAGCCCCAAATTCCATATTTTATAGAGGTGGGAGACAGCTAATAAAAATTGTACACTGACAATAAGTGGTGATGAATCTAATGAAACTCCCTGCCAAGATCTTTGCAAATGTGCTATGAACCAAGATCATTAGTAATTGCCAGAATGTTACACATGCTCCTTAATAAACACTTCAGAAACCCACTAATGAATCAGAGATTAACAGACTAAAGGTTTGCAATTACAGAACACATTAAAAGGATAACTGTAGGAAGATTAAGTAAAGATTTTAATTCGCCGTAATTAGCCTATCTTACTGAAATAAGAGGTTTCTCCTGTGGAGTATGTTTGCTTTCTTACTGGTTGGTTGAGCATGGCCAAAGTCACACTGAACATGCAAAGACACGTCTGAGGCTTTGAAATTTAGGTGTATACACCTACCTTACAGACTTTGGGAAAAGGCCCTAGGAAGCCCACCTTGAGAAAAATTCCCACCTTGTATATTTATTTCCTGTACTCTGAAAAATCGCCTTCCACTAAGGCTGCCCCAATAGAAGAAATACCCACTTTCCATGAAAGGCTAACCACTGAACTGAAGGGGGATGGGATCTCTGCATTTGCCATCCCTACAGAAAGAGCAAATCTGATGGGGGGTGGGGGGAACACGGCCACGACTTGAGAGACAATTCTATCAGTTTTCTTTAGTATGTGCCGGGGAGAAAGGTTTTCTTTGAACATTACTCAAAAAAAAAAAAAAAAAAAAAGTGGGCTATGGGTATTCTGTTTTACTTTAGATTAAATATAACAATAATCATCCATGTAACACTGCCTTGGCAATGATGAGCACAGGAGTCCTTTATTCACGTTGGAAGGGTGCGGTTTGCCGTTCTAGACACAGATTTCTGCCTCAACATTTCCTGAGACCCTCATCTGTACAAGAGGCAAAGTTAAGAATTCTGGGGACACAGAGATGAATAAGCCACAGATCTTTTCCTCTAGAACAGAACAAACAGGAGGAGGGCAGGGAAATGTTAGTAGTTCATTATAAAATAAGGCAGAATACAGGGGCACCTGGGTGGCTCAGTTGGTTAAGCATCTGCCTTCGGCTGAGGTCATGATCCCAGAGTCCTGGGATCGAGTCCCATGTCAGGCTCCCTGCTCAGCGGGGAGTCTGCTTGTCTCTCTCCCTCTGCTCCTACTTCCCTCCCTAGCCCCCACCGCCTGCTCATGCTATCTCTTTCTCAAACAAACAAACAAACAAATAAATAAATAAAATCTTTAAAAAAAAAATAACGCAGAATCCAAGTGTTAAAGATTCTGGGAACTAGGTTCGTCTGCAACTTAAGGATTGCTTTTGCTTGCTGGGTTCATGACTTAGGCCTGGCATCAATTAGCACCCTAAACTAAAGCTAACAAATCCACAAGGGTCATGAGTTTGGCTCTGTCTGAGAAGTGACCACTGACCAAAGTTCAAAAGCTGTACCCTTACATATTTGGCTGCTTATCAAATTATTCTAAAAATTCAGGGAAAAGAAAGATCTTTCCTGAATGTTACTCAGTCATCACTCTTTATAAAAGAAATAAAGACCTATGCCTGGTAAAAATTAAGATTTTGCCTGTTTAAAGTCTGAATATCTTTACTAGGTGTAGGTGGGCCGGGCTATGATTTGGCTTAGTGTTTATGATATTGTAAAGAAGACCAATAAATTTTTCTATGTTATTTTAAAACAGTTTATAATTTGAAGAAATATGTAATAACCTGGAGTGCTCAGTCAGCTAGATAATTACTACAGATAGGTAACACATCTTGGCAAGGCCACAAAAGCAAGGGAAATCTTCTGTGCCATGTAATTTTGAACACGCTTTTGAACAGAGCCTCAAAAATATTATCTCTCTGAAATATCAGATCAACCCAGATAACCTGATTATACTTTAAATAATTTCCTGTGATCCTAGACACATCTAATTGCAGTCTCCTTTCACAAGCCAGGGAGATTTAAAGTCTGATATTCTGTGACTGTACATTTTACAATTCACACTTTAACTATACACTTAAATATCCTATAAATGGTTCATTGTTTTGCCAACCACAAGTTTTGTTACAATAAACATTTGCCTATGTGTCCCTGATTAATGTGAGGAAATAGATCTAGTTTTGTACATCTTACACAATTATAAGACATACGGTATTCCTAGTATGTAGAATCTGTGCAAAAGTTGACATTGTAAGATGAATCATGATAAGACAGTTGATTCTACCATCTGGCACACGTTCTTCTAGTTGTTTATGTTACTTATGGGATAATAACTAAGAGCACTGACAATATAATTCCAGAATTTATTTTAATGACAGTATGCTAGTTAACAAGTCAGAGACAAATGATCATTAGAAATTACAACCTAAATCTAATAATGTTAAACCACAAGCAATAAAACAGGCTAATTGACATAGCTGTATAACTAAAGTGCTCCAAGCATAAACTGGTCTCAATTAAACAAAAGCCTGACTAGCATGACTTTCAGTATTTTGCTTTGTAAAATACATGTCACAATATAAAATTATGCTTGTAATATAATAATATAGGGCTGCCACTTTTTGAATATATGTATGTGTGTATGTACGCATATGTTTAAATAAACTTCATATTTAATGTCAGCAAATGACCAGATGCACCTACCTACATTTTCCCAAGTGCACTGATGTAGGCTGGCCATTACAGTGGTTAATTAGCATGAAATCAAATTACACGTGGGAAGGGCAGGAAGGATGGATCACAGGTTGGAAAATAACTCATTAGCAAGGTAATGAGAGTAGAGAGGGTGACTTCAGCTTTAGCAATCAAACACTAAAATTACTATAGTCATGACAAGTATCATCGTTTTCCCATATTCCCAAAATAATTAGTTTAAAAAAATTTGATACCCCCCCCAAAAGTCAGCTATATTCTTTCTCTCTCCGATCCTCCCCACCTACCTCTTTGGGTCTATAGGTTTTTCTAATGTTCATCAATAGCACCTACTGCCTGGTGACAGAGAACCACAGGATGCCATTCTCACCTGTTGAGCTTCAGCTCATTGCTCAGGATGAGACTGAAGTTCTTTTTTTTTAAAGATTTTATTTATTTATTTGAGAGAGAGAATGAGAGACAGAGAGCATGAGAGGGAAGAGGGTCAGAGGGAGAAGCAGACTCCCCGCCAAGCAGGGAGCCCGATGCGGGACTCGATCCCGGGACTCCAGGATCATGACCTGAGCCGAAGGCAGTCGCTCAACCAACTGAGCCACCCAGGTGCCCCGAGACTGAAGTTCTTGGTTTACAGCCTCCATAAAAGATTTCCAGAACAAGGAAATCGAAAGCAGTCAGAATCTATCAGAACCCTCTTACTGGCCCTGGGAACTGAGCCACTTCACATAAACTAATTATGCACTAGAGACCATAAGCCAGGGTCCCAGTGAGGGAGAATGTCAGAGAATATAGAGTCTCTGGAGACCTAATATACCAATCCATTTTATTTTAACTGATCAAATGTGCCTATCTTATGGTTTACTTAGCACTGATAAGGAAGGATGTTTTTCAACAATGTCAAAGAGAGAAAGATTAGGAGAGTGGGTGGTTTCTTTGCATTCATAAGTATAAATGCTTATGCTAGAAAGAGATTTGGGGAATGGAGGTAAGAAACTTGGCTAGTAAGGAAGAAAACATGCTTATGCTTATTGGAGTTGAGGAAAATTTCAAGGGAAGTTTTTATTTTTATACCAAGATTGACCTCATATGTTACCAAGATTTGGATCTGTTATTGATTCCAAATGAGGACAGAGTTTTCAAAAGCATTTTATAGGTGGATAGGACCCAAAAATGACTAAAAAAGTGGTGATCATACTGCTTACTTGTAAATCACTTTCAACTTGGAGAGCATTTTTACATATGTGATCTCATCTCAGGGTATTCCTCAGTTTCACAGTTCCTTGTATTTGTAGGGTAAAAATCACTTGAGAAAGGGAAAAAGAAAAGGTATCAGCTTGGAGCTAGAAAAGCATCAGAGTAGAGGGAATAGGTTTCCCTGAAGTCTCTCACCTTGGTTTTGTCTCTAGGTCAGAGAATGTCAGTAAAATTACTTCTCTAAAACCAAGCTTTTTTCATTTGTTAAAGAGGGAATAATGTTATTTGCACGCCACCCAACTGACTTTGAAGTTTATCTCTGGAACTCAAAAAAAAATCAGCCCTGAATTAACTGTTGTGGGGAGAGCCAGGTTTCAGAGATGAATTGATTGTGTTAATTTGATCTGATCCCTCATTGTCTGGAGTATAGACTGTGGGTGGAGAGGGATCTTCATGGGGGAGGTGGGATGGACATCTTTGTGGAAGAATTTGGATGCAGTCCTATTTGAAGTGCAAGACATCATGTGATTTCTCCTAAGACATCATGTGATTCCTCATTGTAGACAACTGGATTGATACATTGTAGACCCAAACAAAACAAAACAAAACCCCCAAACCACCGTTCTATATTTATTTAGCATGTTTTCTATGGAGTTTATTTCCAAGCCTACTGTCTGCCTGGGGAACACTGACTGTCAAGACCAATATCAACTAACTCTGTAACTTCTCCTCTCTCTCTCTCCCCCCAACCCCCACCCTTTCTCCTCCCTCTCTCTAACTCTCTCTCTTTTTCTCAATGATGTGCTTGTAATAATGAAGATTCCATCATGACAGGAACCCATGCTCAAGAAAGCTCCAGTGGAAGGGTGTGGTTTCATTATTATCATCAAATAACATGCTAAAAATAATTAAAAATCACTTAGAACACTGGCAACAGAAGAGATGCATGAATTATTCCCACTCAGGAGCAGGCTTAACTTGGCCACAGAATTTGTACAGGAAACTTTGTTTTACCAATTAACCAAATATTTAATAAAAGACAACTAATATATTTGTTCAAATTACAGGTGGGTAGTTTGGTGTAACAAAGCACTTCAAGACCATTCCACTCATTTAATTTCATAAAATGATGATCTTATTCCAACTAGCAGCTTTCACATAGATGTATGTATGTAAAAGCTGCTAGTTGGAATAAAACAATTACTCTAAAAAAACCTAACTTTCTACAAATTAAGATCCAGATTAATTGGATATCTTGGTTAATGTAGGTTCCTTAAAATTTTAAAGACCAAACATAAGACATTCATTTAAAATGAGACCCAAGTGAGAAACCTCCAGTGAACACATAAGAGTTGAACCTCCTCCTTCAAACTTCTGCGAGGGTGAGTTCTGGTTGTGTCCAATGAAACTCTGCTCATTTGCGGTCAATTAATTATCATGAGTTCCAAGTATGACAATTAGATTTTTTAATGGTTAAAAGGGTAAGTTTTATGCATATTTTATCACAATTAAAAAAAAATCCTTGTTTAAGGATGCTTCACAGCCCTTTCACCATCTCACCAAGCTGTTCCCCAAAAAACCAGTTCAGTTGGGAGCATGACAGAAAGATTAGCTCAAGAAGACGGTAGTGCTGAAGGAAGGGTTTTGGGGGATGGGGAGGGGGTGGGGTAGAGGGGAGCCAGGAAAAGAGGAAGTGATTGAGCAAAAGGATTTAGTGCAGAAAACTGGGGGACCCCGAGCTTGTCTCATCCCTCAAACAGAGCTGGATAGTTATCAAATTATTCTAAATGCCCAAGAAGTCAATCAGAGGTCTGAGAGAACAAAACTGCAAGGGTACAAGTAGTAAAGTGACCACCTTTTGGAAGGTAGGAGGTGTGGAAGTTCACTTGGGGGAGAAGACATAGCTGAAGATTAGATTTAAACACTGGGAATTTTAGCTCCTCCCTCCACAAGTAAGACCTTATCATTGAGTATAGAAGAGCAAAAAAAGTGTTCTGGAACAGCGAGATTTACAAAGAATTCATGCCAACTAACATTTGTTGAGTGCCTACTCTGTACAGGGCACTCAGATGTTAAGACTGTTTAACTCCGACACTGACCCTGTTATGGAAGTTTGCATTCTAGGGACGCCTGGGTGGCTCAGTCAGTTGAGCGTCCGACTCTTGATTTCAGCTCAGGTCATGATCTCAGGGTTGTGAGACTGAGCCTGGCGTCAGGCTCCACGCTAGGTGTGGAGTCTGCGTAGGATTCTCTCTCCCTCTACCCCCCCACCCTCTGTTGCACACACACTCTCTCTCAAATAGATAAATAGTAAAAAAAAAAAAAAGTTTGTGTTCTAATAGGAGACAAACATGTGGCATTAAAACATGAATAACAGGCAAGTCTTCCTAGATTTGTCATATTCTTGCTTGCCCCCTTGAATAGTACACAGGAAACCCAACATAGCATGTTCGTAGTGACTGGGGTCAGTGAGGGCCTTCTGAATGGGAATTACCCTTCTGTGCTCTTACACTGTGATCTGCTCAAGCCTCCCTACATTAATGGCCTCACAGCACTTTTCTGGTCCTTTGTTTTCTCTGTATGGTTTTGTTCTATCCGTTATTGCTAAGCAATGAGCTATCTTTTCTTGAACATCATCGTGTCTGCCCCTAAGCCACTCTCCCTGCTTCCATCTCCTCCTCCCCTTTTCTCTCCTGCATTCCTCGTGTGACCTTTCACTCACCACTTAAAACCAGCAGTGAATGAAGGACGAGATAACTCAGCTGGGTCACGGCTCTTAGTGAGGGCTGCAGGGGCCATACTATGAGTCAGGTCCGTGAGCATCAGTGCCTGGCTCTTGTAACATCTATTTTGGCTGTTCAGAGACCATTTTCTGCATGTGTTTTGTTTCTCAGTTCTATGCCAGAGTTGAGGTTCTGAGATAAGTGGGCCTCTGGCTGAGTTTGAATTTTCCCTGAGAATGGGCTGTTCTGAGAGCAGAGAAGGGGCAGAGAGTCTCCATTTTCCTCAAGTATCCTGTTCCTAGGCTCTGTGGTCATGCTCAGGTAGAGTACCTCAGGCAGGGTCAGTCTCTCCTGCTCGTGGGAAGACAGCCCTGCTGCCCACGCATTCCTATCCCTTTGGGATCCTTCCGCTCCACGGGTTGAATAAAGAGTCCCGTCACTCCTAGAAACTGAACAAGAACTAATTTATAACTTACAATAAGGATGAGGAGGATGACACATGCCACAGCTGATGCCAGCCATAATGATTCCTTCATTCTGTTCCCTTATGTGTTTTGTGAGTTCTAGTCCTGTTTGTTTCTTCAAATAAAATGCCCTTCTTTTTTTCTTGGTATGTTTTCCACTTTTGCATTATGAGCTATGTGGTGTCTGTTATTTAGATTCTCATAAATGCATGTTTAGTTTGAAAATTTGAGGAAAATATTCTTTTGAAAAACCTATATTTTTCAGAATTCTGACCAAATCACTGTGGTTTTCTGTTGGCACTGATGATATTGCACTATCCCTTTTGGGAGAGAGAAGAGAAAGAAATGTGGAAGAGAAAAGAAAAGGAAAGAGAAAAGAAAGAAGGAAAGAAAGAGAAAGAATAGAAAGGAAGACCAAAAGAAAGAGAAAGAACCACTGCAAAGGATTCTACTTCCCAGTACAAATACTTTTGGAACTGCTAAGCCCACTCTTACTCATGTGTATTAGGTCAAATTCTGGCAGAAATCACAAGACAGCTGCAATTCCATACTTTGAAATGTCTATTAAAAAAAATCTTGATATAATTTATAGAATAGTTGGCAGGTATTCCCTGTTTTTTCTCATTCCCTTGAATGTAGACAACTTTTGGAATAAAGGAAGGGGAGAAATGAGTATTTTCAATGGTGAAGTCAGTAGATTCACAACTTTAAATGTGATGCCAAGAGAACTTTTTGCAGTGAAGATTGGTTTGAGTGTGTATATATTTTTAGTAATATTACTTGTGTCAGATTCAGTTTCAGCTAACTATCAGGAGAATTAAAAAGCTGTACAATTACTGAAAGTTTGTAGGACTGAAGACAAAAATTTACCACAGGTAAACAAATACACAGTAGAAGACACTGCACTCTTAGATACAAATAAGATAAATTTCTTAAAAATCTCAAGTTTAAACATTTTAGAAATTTAAAGGCATAAACAGATGACTTTTTTATTATATTGCAATACTAATCCTAAATGAACATGGCTTCACCAAGGGCTTTGGTTGCTAGGACTGAGGCATCTCAAAGTAACTCACATCAGGGAGGAAGTGGTTATTACAGAGACTGTGTGTGACAAAATAGTGTAATGAGGTCTCCTGGGAACCGGCACTGGAACAGGGGAATCCATCAGGGAGTGGCGGAAGCGATAAGCAGTCCACTCACACCTCCTGCTCCCTTTTTCATTGTGTGAAGTTGATCTGGGGAGATACCGACACAGTCAGATAGTAAGTACATCCCCAGGGCCCTGTACATCCAGCTGTAGGTCATGTGACTAGCTCTTTTGAATGGAATCGAAGTGATGTAATGTGTTACTTTCAGATTGAGATTCTTATGAGTGGGGCTTCTTCATTCTCTCTCCTGTTTCACCCAATGTACTTTGCAAGATACATCTTACATCAACACTAGTTATACCTGACATCAAATCTGTCTCAACTGCAAGAAGGAAGCAGAGGACACCGAAGCTTTAGTGGATACACAACTACAAGACGGAAGGAGCCTAGATCCCTGTCTCACACATACTTTCTTGGGATAAACACTGACATTAGAGGTTATTTGTTACGGCAACTAGATTTGCCTTAACTGACCCAAGGACCAACCTTGTACTGTATCTCTGTCTCTCTCTCTGTGTCCTCTCTGTAGACCAGTTCCTTCTGGTTATTCATGCTTCCTGCTCCCCCACAGCACTCACTGACTTTGATAAAGCTACCCAGCCACGGTGTAATACGACACAAACCTGGTGCCCACCAGTAACTCCTTTCTGCCACTACGTGTGCCAAATATCTTTTGTTTGCTCCTCCAGACACTCTCTCCACCCTTTTCCATCCTGGTCATTGCCCCGAGAGATGATCCAAATTGATTACATCAAAAGAATCCTATGTTCTCTGTCTTCCAGTTGGATCTGGTCAATGAGAAGCCCTGGCAGGTGACAGGAGGAAGGGAGGAAGATGAATTTGGGATATTTATTTGTCTGGTTCCTTCCTGTGAGGTTTCCTCAGGCTTGTCTCTGTCAACAGAAGTTGGCCGCTCCTCTCAGGAAGCCCTCTCTTCACGACTTTTGTCTTTCAAGTTTTGGTAACCTTTCCCTTCACGCATGCCTTTGAGCTTAGAGACAGTGACAGCTTGACCTCCTGCTGCTGGTAGCCTCAGGATCCTGAGTTCTTCCTTATGATTTCTTTATACCCTGCCCATACTTTTGTTGTGAACCCATTTATAAACCGCTTCCAGTTATCCTAATTTGAGAGAACTACCTGTTTCCCTTTCACTGCAAAATCATATTCCAGTTAAAATTCTCTATGGAATCAGTTGTCTACCACTGGCTCTCTTAGCCATGTCCATGGGATGGAGTTATTCTGCAAATATGGCCTCAAAGCCCACCCCTGAAGCCGAGCCTGTGAGTGATGGCAACTTGCAGAGAAAGAGGAAGTTTGCAGGTATTTCAAAACATGTCTATCAAACAGTATATCTTCATATCTTCTGGTAAAGTTTCTCTTCTTTTTTCATTCCTGTTTAGCTAGATAATTGCCGTCATCTCTGTTGTATTTTTTTTTCTCTAGCGGATTGCCTTATCACTGAGAGAGCACATTATTGCTTTTTACAGGACCGTGTATTGTGACGGTGTATGTTCCTACTATACCATTTAGAATGCAAGTCTTTAGATGTCAAAATGGAAATGTTTATAAAAACAAAATAGGAGAAAAAAGTAGAAATAACCACAGATTAGTGTTTTTGCCATGTTATTTTCTAGGGGGAGAAACATCCTTGTGCCAACCTGGATATACCACGGATATATCATACAATATTTACATCCAAAGAGCTCATCAATTTTCTCTTGGACTTTTTTTTTTGGTATAATTCACATTCTTTTTACTGTCATAAGTATCTGGCAAATGATGCTACATAAACACACAACTGAATCAGGAATTACCACATCAAACATTGTACCACTTTCATTCAGTGTGAAAAGTGCCTTACACATGGGGAGCCAAGCAGTTTTAATAAAGTGCCTAACTTAAGGCATTATAAAAATTGTGCGAATATCCAGGTACAGAATCCAAATGTTACATTTTAAGGGTTTATTTTTTCTAAATATTTTATTTTAAGTCTTTGGTAGTAACAGTCATATCCTTTTTCTAATTTCAGGAAAAGGGGAACTAGAAAGCACTCACTTGCCTCCCCTGGGAGAAGACAAAAGGGAAGAAAACATACTTTTTCACTCTACTTAAAGTTGCATGTTTTATATAAACTGAAATAAGGTTCATATTGCAAGATAGTTATTTTTCCAACTTAATATATTCTTTTTTTTTTTTTTTAAGATTTTATTTATTTGAGAGAGAGAGAATGAGAGAGCACATGAGAGGGGGGAGGGTCAGAGGGCAAAGCAGACTCCCTGCTGAGCAGGGAGCCCGATGCGGGACTCGATCCAGGGACTCCAGGATCATGACCTGAGCCGAAGGCAGTCGCTTAACCAACTGAGCCACCCAGGCGCCCCCAACTTAATATATTGTTAAGGAATATTATTACCACTGCCCTTCACCATACATAGGAAACCCATACCATCTGCTCTTCAATATCCTACATCATCAGTTTCATGATTGGGATATATGCAAAAGCTTAGATTTACTAGGACTTCATAATGGGATTCAAAGCAGGAGATGGTTATCTGTTTTCAAAAGTCATAGATTGATCATACAGCCACAGCACTGCCCCCCTTCCTGAAACCTCCTAGTGTGCGCATGCGCACATGCGCGCGAGCAGACACACACACACACACACACACACACACGCATAGCTAAAATCAGGGGAATAAGCTTAGAAATTGGTCCAGCATGAAAGCATCTTATTTACACTGATTTCTAGTGCATATATAGAAAGTGGATTATCTTTATTTTATCATGTTTCTTCTAAATAGGAACTACCTATAAAGAGACCATTAAAATAGCACTACTGTTGGGCGCCTGGGTGGCTCAGTTGGTTAAGCGACTGCCTTCGGCTCAGGTCATGATCCTGGAGTCCCAGGATCGAGTCCCGCATCGGGCTCTCTGCTCGGCAGGGAGCCTGCTTCTCCCTCTGACCCTCCCCCCTCTCATGTGCTCTCTCTCTCTCTCTCATTCTCTCTGTCTCAAATAAATAAATAAAATCTTTAATAAAATAAAATAAAATAGCACTATTGTTTAAATAAATTCCACAAAGGCCTAAATTTGCACTGTCCAGTATGGAAACCACTAGTCACATGTGGCTTCTGAGCAGTTGAGATGTGCCTAGTGGAACTGAGGAAATGAATTTATTTTAATTAATTTAGATTTAAATTTAAGAGCTAAAGAACTGTAAAATATTTTCCATTAAATATAAACTGTAAAAATGTTTTCCTAGGACTAAACTATCTATTGCACCCCACAGATGTTTTGTAGCAAGCATGTACTTTTTACTTTCTAATATGTGGCTAAGAGCAAATTGCAAATTATGTGTATGTCTCACATTATATTTAAATCAGAAAGTTCTGGCTTAAAAACTAAGATTTAAGGCTGAAATACTTTTTTTTTTTTGGCATATAGCTTCACCCTAATATATGCAGCATTATCAGAGTTTGTGGGGAAACATCTCTAGTAAATAGAGTAGATCCAAGAGTTAGGAAACCATCCTGAATTTCAAATTCAGTTCCTCTCTTATAAGTTTGGTGTTACTTATTGCATAGTCTCATTACTTCAATTGTTTACATAGGTTTAAAATAAAATAAGTTTCAGCACAAGATAACTGTTAACCAGTTTTGAACCGATTAAAGATGAAAATATCTCTTTGATGCTCCTCGAACAATCTTTCATAAGATGCATCAACTTAAAATGAAGCCACAATGCCTGTAAGGCTGACAAAAATGTTTTCTGAGAAATCCAAAATGGAATCTACTGGATTAAATTCCAAACCAAATTAGGAACATTGAAAAGCCTCTTAAATACACAATGTTCTTTTCCTTCAAGCTATTTGAGAGTTGCAGCTGAAGAAATCTGTGTGATCTTTTCCAAGTACAAAATTTGAGGAAGATCAATACATAGATATGCTGAAGTCCTTTCCAGGCTGTGTCGCTAGTTTGCTAAAACTAGCAATTAAATAGAATCTTCCAAACATAAGGGATTGTCAGTATCGTCTTAAAGAAGATCACATCTCTCACTGGAAAACAGAAATAGCCAGTTCCTCAGGACAGTGTTGTAGAGAAGTTGGAGCTGTTTATGGAGAGATATTGAAAATCACCAGGGTGTAACGAAAATTAAAAAAGAGCTTTTTTCTTCCACATCAACCTAATGACTCTATGAAATAATACACATAATCTTCATTATAATGAGTCATAACAATAATTTGAGATCTTCTAATTTAAATGGTATGTCCTTTTGTTTTTCCTTAGACAGGACAAGAGACAAAAACTGGAAAGTTTGGGTCATATGGATCATGGCAGCACTGCTATGTCTGGAATTTTCTTATAAATATCCTATTGCTTTGAGCCTCACAGGCCTGGCTAAAACAGCAGGGACAATCTCATTTGCACTTTTATAGTTGTAGGGGGATTTTCGAGAGTTAAAACAATTTTCTATAATATTCCGTATTAATGAATCTAAAGTGTGATCATTACACCTTTTCACACTTTTCTGTGAGCTGACAATTTGGAATTAAAAAAAAACAATTATAAACAACAACAACAGGAAGGTATTCTTGGGTACTCAAAAGAATCTACTCTGCAACAATTTTTTACTGCCTGTTTGCAGCTTTATGCCTCTTTAAGATTATTTTTTAAAACACTATAAAGGACTGTTTCTACCCTTGCGCCCTTGTGAAAATCATCACTTCAAAGGAATGTCTTGTGGCATTGTACAATAACTAAGTAAATCTCAGAAAACAAAGTGGATGCGACCCTGTTTTGTGCTATTAAACAACAGAGAACATTTTATCAGAGTCTACTTTTACTTATGTTACAAATATTCATTGTTTGCCAGCGTTTGAATAACTTCACTTTTCTTTTCTTTTCTTTTTTTTTTTAAAGATTTTATTTATTTATTTGAGAGAGAGAGAATGAGAGACAGAGCATGAGAGGGAGGAGGGTCAGAGGGAGAAGCAGACTCCCTGCCGAGCAGGGAGCCGGATGCGGGACTCCATCCTGGGACTCCAGGATCATGACCTGAGCCGAAGGCAGTCGCTTAACCAACTGAGCCACTCAGGTGCCTGACTTCACTTTTCTTAAAATTAGGAAAATGCTAATATTTCCCTAAAATGTAAAACTTCCATATAAGTCCCTTAAAGTTAATTTTTCAAGCCATCTATAAATTCTACAGCAAACTATACCAGGCAGGCATAAGGATACTAAAAAACATGACATACAAGGAAGTTTAAAAATCAGAGTCAATGAGAAGGAAATTCAAAGTAAATATACAGTACTATTAAAATAAATTTTATACACACACACACACAGAAAATAAATAAACGCTTAAAGAAGATAGGATATACAAAGTGAGTTGATGGATTGGAGACTAGATGGGGTTAAACGGAGAAAACTTATCTGCAGCAGTTAACTTGGGATGCCAGGAAGGACGGTTCTGGGGCAGTGAGCAGAGTGTTTTCATGGCTGGATGGGAAGCTAAACCAGCACAGAAAAGAGCCTTGTTAGAGAGTTTTAAAAGGAGGTATGTGTACATCAGTAAGAGCTGATAAAACCTTTTCTTATGGAGTAAACATGATTTTTGAAAGCCTAGGAGGGCTGTTCTAGAAGTTTAGGGGAAAAAGGCACATGTAAAGTCAAAAGGAAGTCAATACCTGAACAATAGGCAGAAGTGAGTGTAAATTATCCGATAGTTGATTTGTATCTATTTAGGAAAGGGCATCGGCGTCCACTAAACTTGGCTCTGCGAAGGGAAAATTGTGCCAGACCAATTTAATTTCCTCCCACAGAAGAGTGACAGGCAATATCAACTGACAGGAAGCAGTAGTAAAAAAGGATGTTAAAATAGGCCAGACATGAGCAAACCCAAATCTGGAACACAAATCTGATAAAGGCGTTTGGCAAGGTAGGGATACACGTAGGTACGGACAGACCTGGATTCAAATCCTGACTATGCCAGGTATCCAGTGCATGAACTTGGACAGGAAATTTAAACCTCTCTGTTTCTTTATCTGGAAAAGTGATACCAACCCTTGCTATTTGCAGTGAGGATTAAATAAGATAATGTGTATAAAATGCTTGGTACCTATATTTCCCAGTAAATACTGGCTTCCTTCCAACCCCTTCTCCACACAACCTCTCCTCCCTTCTCTTTCTCTAATTACCCATACACCTTGGAAAGCAGGATTCATGAAAAGGCTAAGAATAAAGCCCTGTGAAAACAGAAAAAGGGACACAGCCCCATTTCTTTTTACTCTTAAATTCTTGTTATAGGTTTCCTGGCTCTACAAGGAACCATTTACACCCATTTGGCATTCTCACGGCGTTTCCCAGTTTTACCTTGTCAAATGTCAAGAAGCTGAAGGAAACAGTCTCCTTGCCAAGTGATATATGTATATTTTTAAATTCTTTATTCCTATATATAGATCAGGTAAAATGCCATGCAAACATGAGTATGACCACCAACAAACGGTAGCCCTATTAATGCTTAAAAACAGCCATCCCACCATGTCAGCTTTACAACTACAACCTTCAACTAGGATATCAGTTACTTGGTTCTTATAGATTTGTCCGGTTTGCTCAAGTAAACAAAAATCAATTTTCTAGCATGCTCTATAACTTCTTGATAACAATTTAACACCTATGCATAAAGAAAGAGTCGGGGATTATACAATCACTTAAAATGTTTTATTTCTAGACTGAGCAGACATAAGTCTTTGAGGATTAATTTCATGCTGAGGGTTAAATTTCACTTGCATGATAGGCTAACCATTGCCTGGGGCTGCACAGATAATGAACCTGCCAAGGGATTAGCAAGGAAACACTTGTGTTATTATAAAGCGGGTACACTTCCCTTTCTAACCAAGTTCATCCTACATGACATTAACAAATTACTCCCTCTCCCTGCCCACATTTCAATATAATGTGAGCCAACAAGTGACCCCGAACCAATAAGACACGAGATAAGATCTTCTCAGTGCCTGAATGGCCATTCAACTCGCCTGTGAGAGCTAGACCTCCTGCAGGGAAACACAAGGCATTTTATCTCCATAGGGCCCCTGCCTCCCCTGCAGAAACCTTTCTTTGGTCATAAAGTCTCTAAGTGGACACAGTGCCAAGAGGTAGGAATGGCTCAACAAAAATACTTAGCCTACAGAAAAGGCACTCTCCAGAGAACACAAATGACACAATTCATTTTTGACAAACTTGCAAGGACCTAGTATCTTCTAAATAAGAATTCAATGGTATGTGTTCAGAGAGATTTCTGATTTTTCCAATAAAAATATCCTTTACTCAACAGACCCTTCCTTAAATACCAGCTATGTTCACAGACGTCGAATCTGTTGGCCTTTTCTCAGATTTCATTCTCAGAAGATCATCTCCCACTGGTGGCTGGAGAGAAACCCCCTGAACCACACTTACCATTGTCTCCCTCCAATTGTGGTCTCTAGGTACTTGTCATATTTCTACTACTTGACTGTGAGCTACCTGAGGGCAGGGAGTTCATCTTAACTTACCTGTGCATCCCCTCCAGGGTCTGACCAAATATCGTCACAGAGTGGACACTCAGCTCCTACTGGCAGAATAGAATCTCACCAGCCTCTACCATTGACCATATGCTGATCCCATAGCACAACGTTTGGAGCAAAGGAAAGCTAACAGATAAACAGAATATGTGGCTCCTGCTACATATGAAGTTATAATTTAGGTGTGTTTAGTATAAATTAGAAGTGCTTTTGTGAAAAAGCTGACCCGTTATTGAATGGACCAACTGCTACCAAAGTGAGACCTGCGACTCCCGTAACTTGCCAATAAGCAGCAGGGGGAGAAATGCAGAATGTTTAGGATATCCATTGGTATTTGCTACAACCCAACTTGGTTCAGACCAAGAATATTATGGGAAAGCACGTTCTAGTTTCATGACATATCAGTGCACCTCTAATCAAAATATTATCCTGTGTACAGTACATAATGTTTCTATAAATTCACATTCTTATTTGCCAGCTTGAAGGCTTTACTCTTGGGCCCATAATGATCTCATTGCATTTCATGTATATTCTCAGACTAATAAAATATGTAACTCTTAAACACAGATGTGTTGAATGCTTACGTGGAAGCCTTCTGTAATGAAGAGGGAGGGACCTAAGCTTTGACTTCTGAGCTCTGTTCGACTGAAGCACTACATAAGCCCCTGTTTGCGAGGCAGTTTCAGTAGAACGGTGGGGGTGGGCATCACAGGACAGAGAAAGAGCAGGTGGCAGAGAAAATGGGTGCAGGCAGTAACCGTATTCTTCATCCGAAGGTTTGGTAGTTAAGAAAAGGGAGAGAGGACTATAAACTAGAAGAATTAATAGGAAGGCTTTTTTTTTTTTTTTAAAGGATGCTGGAGATGAGCATAATTGTAGTTAGAAAAATCAGGTTAGAGGGGAAAATGGAGGAAGCAAAAGAAAAGAGGGGATAGAGTGAGCCCTAGAGGAGTAGAATGGGGAGGATCTGAGTGTAGAAAAGAGACCAGATACTTCCTCTTTAGCCACAAGGATAAAGACAAGAGACGCAATGCAGGTTTAAGCCAGAGTAGAAGAGTTTTGAAGAGAATCATGTCAGGTGTCCTCAGCTTCCTCAGTAGAAAGAGAGGCACATTCGTCTGCAGAAGCCGGTGGGAAGGGATGTGACTGGAGGCTTGCGCCGTGGAAGGGGGCCAGAGACGCTGTTGCTTTGGGCGGTGCAGTGGGGGCTCTGGAAGGAATTCGTCGGAAGTACTGACAAGTTGCAGTGGGACCGTAGAACACAGGGCTGGGGTCTCTCGCATGTGGCTGAAACGGCTGACTGTGGGCGTCCAACCTGAGAGCCAGGCAAAGTCAGAAGGACAGCTAGGAGGAGGCCTAAAAAGTGGAGGATGGGGAGAAGGAGGAGTCAGAGGGATGAGGAGTAGGCGCAGCATACACAAGGGAGGGGAAGAGTGGAGGAGCAAGAAAGGGGGGTGGATTTCAGATCTGACACTGGGGAGGGGAGTTTACAGCCACCATCCTGCAGGGACAGAAAGGCTGGGGCTGGTGCAGGAACTGTGGGGACAAGCAGGGAAATGCTCAGCCACACTGAGGGTGAAAGGCCGATAATACCATCAGGGAACAGGCCCTAGAGGGCTGGAGGGCTGTGGGGTCATGTCTGGGCAGTTGGTAAATGGCCAAGCGATGAAAAGAGAAAGCTGTGGAGTGAGGGTCAAGGACAATGGCAGAGGCAAGTGAGGAATATGCCAGCCCCTTGTGTGAACGGAGAAGAGGAAAAGCAGCAGCCTCCTCTGGAGGGTTGTGAGGAGTATTAGAGAAAGGCAGGTGAAGGGCTAGAAGGAGAGGATGAGGCGGTGTGAGCAGCAGAGGGGCACAGGGCTGGTGAGCGGGGGTTATGGCGAAGCAAGTTTAGGGAGACCTCGGGCTGACCTGGGCTGGGGTCAGAGAGCATGACGCAGCAGTGGACGTCCCCTTGGTGTTCTCAGCTCCAGGGCCCTCTGTCCCCACGACACTCCCTTGACTCACCAACCCAGCTAAAGCTGGCCTGTGTCACACTGGAAGACTCTCCACTACCATGATCTCAAGATTTGCCTTGCTGCTGTCTCGTCCTTCCAATTGTTCTGGTGAACGAGCTCTTCTGTCCTGTGACCCAGCACCCACTGCCATCTCCACCACCCCATCTCAGGAGAGCAGGGCCCGCAGATGGGCTCCAGGTCTGCAATGAGCACTGGGAACCAAGCCATCATCCCAGAGTTAATGGAAGAGATTCTAGATCAAGGTGTACCACAGCTTTGCTTTCCCCATGGAACCATGATGTAGGCGAGTGGTTTTATGCTTACAGTCCTCACACGAAACGAGTAGTTTAGGAATGGAAAGAATTAAGTCAGAGTCAAGAGGTAGACTGTGAAGAGATGGAGCTAGTCAGAAGTGGGCAAAATGCTCCCAGCTGCCAGGGCTCTCACTCTGCTTTTTGCCTCTGGGTGAGGACTGGGGCTTGCTGACGGGAGTTTGGATGGAAAATAAAGGAGCCTTGGGGCACCTGGGTAGCTCGGTTGGTTAAGCGACTGCCTTCAGCTCAGGTTATGATCCCAGGGTCCTGGGATTGAGCCCCACATCGGGCTCCTGGCTCAGCGAGGAGCCTGCTTCTCCCTCTGCCTCTGCCTCTCTCCCTGCTCATGCTTTCTCTCTCTCTCTCTGTATCTCTGTGTCTCAAATGAACAAATAAAATTAAAAAAAAAAAAAAGAAAATAAAGGAGCCTTGATGTCTGTAAAGAGTTCTTACCTTTTTCTGGAAGAGTGAAATAAATGCAAATTACAGAGAGCTATGAAAGAGCTATACTCCAGCGTAACAGGACCTTCTCAAACCCCGAGACAGGCAGCTGCACGGCTCTGTCAGGATCTTTGGGGTCTTCGGGACCCCAGCGCTACCCTGGGACATGCTGCACCTGCACCTTCTCTGGGTGGCCACCTCGCCTCTACTAAGACTATTTGCTATTTAGCTTTTGCTAAATCAATCAAGGGCTGTAGTACAGACTTACAGAGCGTGACTGCATGGCCTCTTCCTGCCAAACTGGAGCCTACCTGAGGTAATGCAGGTGGGGTGTAAAGATCAGGATGTGATATCATAAGCCTGACACCCCGGAAAGATGGCCTCATCTGCAGAAAGACCAATTTTAGAGACAGGAAAAAGTAAATCTCAGGGATGCTGGAAGATGGGAAAAGAGCACTGTTAGAAGCAAGTTACATTCCTTTGATATTCCAGGCTACTGTGTCAGGAGATATGATTTGGCACATTAGCCAGCATTCCTCGTCATGGCAGCATGAAACAGTGGTGCTTCTCTCTAGAGTAGAGCGGCAAGTCTTCTTTATTTGTTAGTAGTCAGTAGCTGCCAGGGGAAACACACCTTTCTCTTTTAATAAGCATTTTAGTTGGTTAAGCATATTATACCAGTCCATCTATTAGTCTCTTACTGGAAATTTCAAGTTGTTACAGGTTAGTACTGATTTCAACATCTCACTTGCTATGGAGTGTGTATTCTATAATCTGCCAAAAAGCATTTAGCTGAATGAAGTTCCACAATCTACATAATTACTACATAAAATATATTTACTATATTATTATTTGATGTTCCCTTTAAAGGAGTCACTGGAGTTTATCCAAGATCACTTACTTATAATAATTTTCCATTTCCCATATGAAGGTCATTAAATCTTAATTAAAGTGCATTTGCTGTCAAACATAAGAGGCTCTCATTCAAATTATATTG
Organism: Mirounga leonina; assembly: GCF_011800145.1. Taxonomy (NCBI): domain Eukaryota; kingdom Metazoa; phylum Chordata; class Mammalia; order Carnivora; family Phocidae; genus Mirounga; species Mirounga leonina. Next base: position 59,040,537 of record NW_023270825.1, on the reverse strand, counting down.
ACAAATTTTATTATACATCCCCACAGTCTTAACACATTAACTCGTCTCTCAAACCAAATTTCAGAAACAGATAGCACTTGCATTTGTATGTGCTAGGGGGAAAATAATAAACATTCATTGAGTATTTACTATGAGATGGGTTATTTTTCCCTGGGAACACTGAACCAGGAGTGCAAAGAACAAGTTTTATTTAAAGAATGACTATTCTGGTGGGTAAATTGTCTCCACAGCTTACGTAGAACTGGCCAATGGGAACTAGATTAACTTTCCTATGGTTCATTTTCATAAAAGGCCACACTGTAACACAAAGTGACAACCGTTGGCTCTGAAAAGCTGATCTGACATATCTGAAACCAATTCCCTATCTGCCCCTGAATCCAGTCAAACATCAACAAATACAGCTGGGACAAGAAGCAAAAGAAAAGTATTCTGGAGATTCAGAGGCTCTGGTTCACTTCTGGGGGATGGTTCAAAGCTGATGAGGAATGGGCTGGGACCTCAGAGGCAAGAGAATGACTCAAGCCCCAACTGCCCAGAGCAGCACCAGAGTTGACCTTCCAGAGGGATGCTGGGGTTCACAGACGCAAGTCCACAAGAACACCATCTGATAACCTTCACAGTCATAATCACAGTAGAACTGAATTCACCATCAAGAATGAAAGCCAGGGTTTTTACAGAAGAATTCTCATCCAAGAGCTCACTGGGGAAAACCTATGAGAGTCGATCCTCTGTGATGAGAAACAAGAAACTGCTCTGATGGATAACAAAAGGAAGAGTTTATTTCAACCACAAATATATTTGTTTGCCTTTATCTTTTGAATTTCTGAAGCAAAATAACTGTTACGCTATCCCTTCTTGGAGTTATCTTTTATCTAACAAATATTTCAGTGTTCTCAACATCATTTAAAAAAAAAAAACACAACTCTCCAAATGGGTAACCTGAGCAAATTCCTTACTAGCTTCACTAATGAGAACAGAAGAATCCGTTTGTTTTGGACAGACTTTATTCATATAACTTTTCTTGAAAAGTATTGTCCTTCAAATGGCTTGATAACATCAATTTCCTTAGATAAGGCTCTAAATAACCAAATGTTGCTCTCCAAAAGTTTTCCCATTTACTATTATAAAAGAGAATTATGTGATACACAAGGTTCCCAACATCTTTCTAAATTTCAGGAAGCTGTGACTTTCAAAAATTGTAGATGAGCAAATTTTCAATAAATCTGATATCTGATGAGCTACAGAGAAGGGAGGAAGAACTAAGAGACAAAAAGGCAGCAGCTTTGACACCAGTATTTTGAGGCGTGAATGCTAGTTCTTTTTTTTTTTTTTAAAGATTTTATTTTTATTTATTTGACAGAGAGAGAGACAGTGAGAGCAGGAACACAAGCAGGGGGAGTGGGAGCGGGAGAAGCAGGCTTCCTCCTGAGCAGGGAGCCCGATGCGGGGTTCGATCCCAGGACCCTGGGATCATGACCTGAGCCGAAGGCCGACACTTAACCAACTGAGCCACCCAGGTGCCCCTTGAATGCTAGTTCTACCATGTAGCTGTGTAACTGAGGACAGCACTTACCTGCTCTGGGTCTAAAAATAAGAGTATTGGAGGATGGGGCGCCTGGGTGGCTCAGTTGGTTAAGCGGCTGCCTTCGGCTCAGGTCATGATCCTGGAATCTTGGGATCGAGTCCCACATCGGGCTCCCTGCTGAGCAGGGAGTCTGCTTCTCCCCCTGACCCTCCCCACTCTCATGCTCTCTCTATCTCATTCTCTCTCTCAAATAAATAAATAAAATCTTAAAAAAAAAAAAGAGTATTGGAGGATGAAATAAAATTACGTATGGCATTAAATTAAATATTTTATCTTTTATTATTATCATGGCACTAATTAAGTGGTAATTATTTTCCCTTTAGGACCTCTGGGTAAATGAGATTTTCTTTTTTCTTTTCTTTTTTTTTTTTAAGAATTAACATAGTAAGCCTTGAATTTCTTGAAGTATAATAAAAGTATCAAAAAAAAAAGTATCAACATATCCTTAGTTTGTCTACTATATGTAGTACATAAGAACTTCAAAAAGATCAGCTATCTTTCTCATGAGGACATTAGCCTTCTTAAACACACACGCACACACAAAACAAAACCCAAACCCAAACTAGTGGGTATGTTGTAACTGGAAAATACAGAGGGCTGAATGCAAAGCATAGTTCAGGTCTCAATTAACTTGGTAGAAATAACTTTGGGGCTTTCATTTCTATAAGAATTACTCAATGACTTTTGGTAATATCTCTTCCGTCCACTTTTTACAGTTCTTCCTCAAAGTCCTCCAGAATCCACAACTATCCCCTTTGGCCAAAGGCTCCACTAGTCTCCAGGGCTAGAAACCTCAGAATCATCTTGTATTTTTTTTTTTTCCTTTCCTTCCATTCCCTGATCATCATTCCCCCCTCAATTTTCCTTTCAAACATCTTTCAGCATTGTCTTTTCCTCTCCATTTCCAATGATTTCTTGACCCAGGTTTATATTAACTCACAATTGTACTCATTTATTAACTCCAACCTCTTTACTTACTTCTACTTGTAACTAGCAGTCTTCCTAAAATACCACGTTCACCTAATACCCTGCTCAACCATCTACAATGGCTCCCCGTTGCCTGGTCCATCAGGACCAAACACGTGTCTTGGGTTCAATAGCCTCCATAATCCATCCTCATTCTACCTGTCATTTTAGTTTCCACTTTACAAATCATCTCCTCTGTCCAAGTGAGGCCAGGGCACTAAGCCCTGATTACTTGCTCATTTCTTCCTCTGAGCTTTACCTGTGCTCTTTCTTCCCCTTGGAAAATTCTCTTACCATATTTCTCACCTAAATCTTATGCAAAGCCAGAAACCTTACCTAAAGATCTAGACTCTCTTTTTTTCTCTGAGTTCCATTTAGATTAGCACCAAATTTCATCTAATTTTGCCTCCTTAAATAAGTTGTAAGCTCCTAGAGATTAGGTGGCATGGCAGACATGTCCTATTTTTTTTATGCATTTCCCCTCAGCCCAGAGTCTATAGTCCAAGTACATGACCCAAAGATATACTAACAGATGCTATAGCACCAGATTTCTTGTTGTTAGCTGGTGTTCTTTCTCCTCTTCTTCCTAATAAATTCCCTGACTTATTTGGAGCAACGATGTGCCCAGGGGAAAGACTACATTTGTCAACCTTCCATGCTGCTTGGTGAGGTGCTGGCAGGAAGTACTAGGTGAGGCTCCCATGAGATGACTTTAAAGGTGGCTGACTCCGCAGGGAAGCATATTCTTTTTGCCCAGAAGCTGGATGTAGAGGTGGAGGTCTGATAGCCATTTTGCACTGTGAAGTAACTTTGCCAAAGGATAGGAGGCACAGACAAGGAATGAAGGAGTCAAAAGACCGAAGGAGCTTGGGTCATAGATGATATCGTAGAACTCTACTCCTGACTTATTTGGGAAAGAGGACACACTATTATAGCTGAATACAATTCCTAACTTATATTGGTGCCAATAAAGGAGAAAGAAGTTTGCATGTATGGTGGCATAAAATGAGAAGAAAATCAGAATCCTTGGTATAAACAGGAAAAGAATAAAGTAGGAAAGGTTTGAAAACTGGGTAGAAAACATGGCTTATCAAGGGGTGCACCCACATGGCACTCCCATCCTGGTGCTACAGAAAGAAACTGGGGGGTGGGGGAGGGAGGAAGATGTGGGGATAGGAGACTAATGCTCCTGGGTCCATTACTCTCTGGGGGCCGGCCCTGGATATTATGAGGAAAGAAACTGTTCCACTCCATATGGAGTGGAGTCTGGCTAATCCTAGAAAGAAATCCTTGGTTAAAAATTCATATGTCAAGTAACGACATTCACAACAGCTGTCAATTCAGTGTGAGAATCCTAATCAGCTAGGATGTTGCGTGATGGAAACTCCATAGCTGCCTTCTGGAAGGTGAGGCTATCGATTTTACTGTGACCCTGAGTGGGAGGGGCAGCAGGAAATACTCACCGATAATCAGTGTGCTATTCACTTGGCCTACACAACTTTTATTTAATTATTAAAATAGTACAACAAGGTAAATATTATAAATCTCATTTGTAAAACTCATCTAGGGTCATCAGTTTTTAACATTTTGCCACATGTTTTTCCTTCACCCTCTCTCACTCTGCGTGTGTGTATACATACATACGTCAATGGCTATAGAACATGAATATTTTGCTGAGTCACTTGATATTAAGTTGAAGACATCATGACACTTCCTCCCTAAATGCCTCAGAATATCTTCTAAGAACAAGGACATTGTTCAACATAACAAAATGCCATCATTTCACTCACAAAATTTGGCATCAGTAAAATCGTATTATCTAATGTTTAGTCCACATTCCTATTTCTCTAACTGTCCCAGTAACATCCTTTGTAGTTTGTTTGTTGCCTACCGTCCTACATATTATATTCAATTGTCATGTCTCTTCAGTATCCCTTAATCTAAAAGAGTCCCCTGACCTTGGATTTAGTCTTTCTGAAGTATACAGACCCAGTTGTTTGTAGAATGTCCCACAATCTGAATTTGACTGATTGACGTTCCTTACAGTTTTTTTAGATCAAACATAAACATTTTTGGTAAAAATACTACATAGGCGGTGTTGTATCCTTTTCACGTGTCACATCAGGAGACACACCATGTCAGTTTGTCTGCTGTTGGTGGGCAAAACTACAGATTTTGATGCTTTACGTTTACGAAAGAAGTACAGTTATTTCAAAGGCACCTAATCGATTAGCACGCCAGTCCAGCATTAAACAGGTAAGTAACAATTTACCCCGCATTCACTTTCTTTTCACACCTTAAGAACACATCCTTCCTGATTTATAACTCCCCTTCAATGAGAGAAATAAAAGCGTTTTCTTACTTCTAACAAGTTTTCTGTCAAGGAGAATTGTTCCTGCTCCAGATAATATGCAGACACAGCATCTCTCCCCTATTCCCTTCCATGTGCCCTTGTTAGAAGCTGGGTCCAGGGGTGTACCAGCAAACCAATCACATCAAACTGTGTTGCCCAGAGAAGGTGTTTGGAAGAGACAAAGCCAGATCTGAAATATGATCCCTGAGCACTCAATCATTTCCATTTTATTTTACCTAATGAGGCAGGAGTTAAAAATGTCGACCTGATCAGAGTCAGATGGAAGCCTTACGGGAGCGGGACCCCCACTGCCCTCCTGTCCCGACACCCTTTGTTACCTCCAAGTGAGCTGAGACCAGGCTGTGAACCATGTAAATAGAAGGCTTCCAGGTTAATGAAAAGCTTCAGCACCATTCAAAAATCTGGACAGAGGGTCATGCCGCCTCCTAATCCAAAGAAACTTCATGCAGCTCAGTAATAAAGTTTAATGAATGCTGGTCATTTTGAATCATGAGCCTGTGAGACTGGCCAACGGCTAATAGTTTCCTTACAGAATCTTCTCTTTAGCTGGGACACAGCAAGTACTTGAAAGCTGCCTGGGAAGCCGGAGTCGCACATGAAATGTAATATTCCATATGCCCAAATCCAAGGGGAAGTTTTTGAAAAGGGCAGTAAACATTTCTCACAAGTTGATGTTTTTATTAGGTGATGGCATGCTTTGTGCTGCATTTCATTCATTATCTGCAAAAGGAACTTCCTTTCAACGCCACGTCAGATCTGACCTATTGCAATCATGTAATGTTGTATAAAGCCAGCCTGCAAAGTAGCTTCTCCACCTTCCTAGGGGCGTATGCATATAAGGCAGGCTAATAATTTAACAGAAACTGACCCTGGAAAAAATTCACATCTCCCGGAGAATCAAGCATGGATTTGCCTTTATTAATTTTAAAATCTGACTATCCTAATTGCTTAGAATAGCAACATAGAAATGGATGGCTTTCTGAAAAAAACTATGGATCATTGTCAGAGTGCATGAAAAAGCCATAAAGAAAAAGGCAAAGATCAAATGCTACTTTCATGAGGATGGACGCACACCTTATGTCCTTGAGATTCATTTTAAAATATAGTAGAGATCATATTCCGGTTACCTACTACATGGACTTAGATATGCCATAAGTCAAACCATAGTCTAAAAATGTTCTTGCTCGCACACAGCAGAAGTCTAAAATGTGCCAAGCCATGTATGAGGCACTGGGATTTTCAGGAATGCAGAGAACTTTTCCACATTTAAAAGAGCCTCACACTGAACTCTCTTTTGAATAAAACTTCTGTAGAAGAATATAATCCTGCTGGTGACCAAATTATCATATTTGCCTCAAACTCCTCTTTTCAGTAAGTAGGACTTGCTATTGGCTTTCACCTATTCTTGTAAAACAATTAGCTGGGATTTTAGACATTCTCTTGACAGGGAGGTCTGGGAATTCAATGTAAATATGGGTTTGAAGATTTATGGGGCGGAATATTGTGATCACACACCGGCGCTTCTCCAGTTTTCCAGAGATCATAATTCCTGCCTCTGTTTATTATTCAGTTTATGGTTGGAGCATAACAGATGATTCATTTTTAATGTGATAAATGTTTGGGGGTTTGTTTGAAGGAAATAAAAGTTTATAGTTCAGCACTGGACATGGATAGTAAACTGGAGTGTAAGGCAATATATTTCTAAAACATGGTGATTAGGATATTTATTTGCTCCTTTATACCCAGGGCTCCAGTGAAGAGTGACTGGTCGTGTTTACTTTTAAACCCCTGAACCCCATTACTCTGCTTTGCAATGTTCTAGAAGGAATTTAAATTTTCTCAAAAAATACAAACTACTACTTTCTAGTAGTGAAAGGAATTTATAATTCCTTATATGTAGACAGCACTAACTTTATACAAAGCGTCAGAGAGCAAACTGTGATCAAAATGAAGTACCCTGACCCGTAAGAACTTACAGTCTATGAAAAAAAATAATGCTTAGAAACACATAATAGTCTCTGTTATCCAGATTATCTCCACAGCAAGGCAAACTTTTGTTTAATTCACGTATCCATCTATCCATTCATTCATTCAACAAAAGTTCATTGAGCATATACTAAATGTCAGATGCAGTTCTAATGCTAGTGATACAGGAGTGAGTAAGAGAAAAGTCTGTAGCCCCAGTGAGTTTACTTTCTAGGGAGAGAGACTAACAATAAACAAAGAGACTAATACATCTACAGGCCCTAATCCCTTCCCACAATTCCCAAATACAAATGCTCAAAACATCCAAAACCATGATTTTCCCTTAAGTTTGTGGCAAACTCATTTGGTAGCTAAACCGTATCTGAAAAGAATTGAGGCTATCTCTAGTTTTCATTACATTTAGTGTGAACAGTGTACATGTTTAGTTGCAGAATTATTACATTTGATTATGGAATGCTGTCCCAGAGACTAGGGGTGTTCGTAATACACATAGTGCACTATATTACTTTTATAAAATACAAAAATTTCTGAATTATGAAATATGTCTTCGAGAGTTTTTTAAAAACAGTTTTACTGAAGTATCATTGATATACAAAGAACTGCACATAATTAATGTGTACGATTTGATGAGTTTGGACATATGTGAACACCCACAATCAGCACAACCAAGGTAATAGACAAATCCAACACTTTCTAGAGTTTCCTTGTGTCTCCTTGCTTTTGTTTTCATGGGAAGAACACGAAACATGAGACTTGCCCCCTTAACAATGTCTGAAATGCAGGACACCACACTGTTAACTATAGACACCATGCTGTACAGCAGCTGTCCTGCACTAACTCGTCTAGTTTAACAGAAGCTGTATGCCCCTTGGACAGAAACTCCCGTTTCTTCCAGCCCCTAGCCCCTGGCAACCACTATTATATTCTCTGTTTCTGTGAGTTTGACTATTTTAGCTATTTAAATACTTCATATAAGTGAAATGATGCTGTCTTTGTCCTTCTGTGACTGGCTTATTTCATTTAGCACAATATCATTCAGGTTCATCCATGTTGTTGTAAATGGTAGGACTGCCTTCTTCTTTTTTTTTTTTCATTATTATTATTTTTTATTCTTATGTTAATCCCCATACATTACATCATTAGTTTTAGATGAAGTGTTCCATGATTCATTGTTTGTGCACAACACCCAGTGCTCCATGCAGAATGTGCCCTCCTCAATACCCACCACCAGGCTAACCCATCCTCCCACCCCCCTCCCCTCCAGAACCCTGTTTGTTTTTCAGAGTCCATCGTCTCTCATGGTTCGTCTACCCCTCCGATTTCCCCCGCTTCATTCTTCCCCTCCCGCTACCTTCTTCTTCTTCTTCTTTTTTTTTTCTTAACATATATTGCATTATTTGTTTCAGAGGTACAGATCTGAGATTCAACGGACTGCCTTCTTTTTTAATGTTGAATATTATATTCCATTGTATGTATATACCACATGTTCTTTATTCATTCATCTGTTGGTGGTCACTTGGGTAGTTTCCATATCTTGGCTACTGTGAATAATGCTGCAATGAACATGGGAGTGCTGACATCACTTTGGGATCCTGATTTCAATGCTTTTGAATGTATGAAAGGGATTGGTAGATCACATGGTAGTTCTATTTTTATTTTTTTGAGGAGCCCCTACACTGTTCTCCATAGTGGCTGCACCATGTTATCATTCCTAACCAACAGTGTACAAGAGTTTTGGTTAAGGAATTTAGATTTGTATACCATAACATCAGGAAGTGAGTGAATGAACAGATGCATGGATGAATGGATGAATAAATAGACGTTTAGATTTTTTTCAGGTAAATCTGATAATTCTTATATTAAAATATACAGCTGTCAGTAGATTGATACATTTTGCAATGTTGGCGACCTAAACTCAGGATATTTGATAGTTCTTGGCCCAAACATTCATTGATTCATTTACTGCTACCTACTTTGTCTACTGAGGAGACTAAAATGAATAAGGCTTAGTCCTTATCTTTGTAAACTATGATCCAGTAGGTGACATAGATATGAAAACAGAATGTCACACACTGTGATAAATGCAACTATCACCTGACTCTGCCTGGGAGAACTGGGGAGAAGAGGTGACATTTCAGAAGCGTTGAAAGATGAGTAGATGTTTGCCAGGCAAAGAAGGTAAGAGAGGACCCTCCAGGAGGTGGATTTCTCCGTTCAAAGGCTCACAGAATTTGAGAAGAGCATGGGATGTTTGAAGAAAAGGTGAGAAGGTCACTGTGGTGGTAACAGAGGGTGCATGGGGTAAACAGCTGGGAGGTAGAAAAGACTGGAGTCAAAAGAAGGCCAGTCTGTGGCTTTGCAAAGGAGGGTAGATTATTTTTATACGACATTTTCAGGCGTGGAGGTGAGTGAAGCACTCCCCAATTTTTGCTTTCTTTCATTTATTGTTTCAGGAAGGTAACGCTGGGAACAGTAAATGAAGGTTAGGTTTGAATAGGGACCAAGAGTGGAAGGCAGGTCCTTGGGACTTGGTGATAAAGGCTGAACTGGGGCAGGAGCAGTGGGGGCAGGAGAAAAGAGTTCAGAGACATACACAAAAGGGAAGGATGACCAATGGATATGTGCAGTGAGGGAGAAGGAAGAGTCAGGGTGTCGAACTTGGGTGACTAGGTAGAGAAAATCAGGTAGACAAAAACACCATGAATTGAGATAATTATATGGCATTGCTAAATATTATCCAACAACCCCCAGAGGTTCCCCCTTTTAAGTATCACCTTACCTCAGAAGGTCAATACTATTCTGTTTTACACAACTGTGGACCCTATTCACAAGGCACTAAAAGATTAGAAATTTTTTTCTCGTACGTAGGGACTTTCCAGTGGGAGAAGCAAAAGAATTAGGCATTAAGTATATTCTCCATACTGTCAAGGCCCAGATTCGTTTCCAGTGTCATAAATCATCATAATTAACAACCTTTCAACCAAATGGATCCCAAAGCACTTTCCAAATTATGCAACTCTGGAGGTGAGTTGTCTCGGCCGTCCAACAGCTGTCAGCAGCACTCTGCAACGGGGACAGAATGAGAGGGAGGATGCAGAATTTCCAGGCAACTCTGTGTAGTATTTAGGTTTGTGGAATGCAGGTCCCCAAAGCGGAACTTGGCTCAGAACAGGGTCTCATCTACTCTTGGTAGAAATGCAGTAAAGCCATTCTTACTTACTTACTTCTTACTTCCAACAGATTGCTCTTTTTTACAAAAGATACCTGTGAATGGAATCAATATCAGTCCTTTGCCTGAGAAATCAGTTATATATTTCAAATCACATTTCTTATTTTGGTAATGGCCTCCTTATCAGGAAGGGCATGGTTGGTTTGAGTAAAACTTCACTTCTTTTTCACATATTAAGAGATCAATAAATGAGTGTGAAACTGAATTGAATCAGGCTGTCTGGAATCTCATGTGCTCAAATTCACTTTTTTTTTTTAAGTTTGGGTTTTGAGGGGTCATTTTGTAATCTGATCGACTTCTGACTTTTCATCTCTCTCCTTGTTCATTCAGGCCCAGCCAATCACAGCAAATCCCCTAGAATATTTTCTTAATTTTGTGCTTTTCCAACTAAGAAAGGCAGGGGTTTTACAAAGTTGTAAAATTAACATGGTGAATATTCTTGGAGCTTCTAATTTATTCTAAGATTTGGGTTAAATACCAAAATTGATATAGTGTGAAGTATAATGTAAGATTAAAATAAATTTTAAAGATAATATATGAGAATTTGAGTTTGCTTTGGACCACTCAGGTGCATCCCCAGATTGTTTTCTTATTCCTTCCCTGTCCTCATCTGCTCATGTACATTTGTTCCCTTTTCATTTGATATGGAGAGGACTAAGGGAATCAATTTAGGAGACAGTGCCATAATAAGTGCTTTTATTTTTAAAGCATGGCTTTTTTGGGCAGCAGGGGGATGAATTACACAATTTTGAAATGACACCTCAATTCAAGAAATCTGATATTAATGAAATAGTGATGAAAAGGGCTTGTATATTTATGTTTCATAATAAGCAAAAACTATCGCTACTAGTCTGAGAATAAATCAAAACAATCTAAGTCCAGTTGACATAAATAAATCATTTTACCAATACCATTCTAAAAGAAGAAGAACTTGGTTCTTATATCAGTCTGATGCGATAAAGTTTCTGGATTGCCTATCCTGTACAAAAACTCAGCTAATTTCTCTAAGCGATACAAAGTGAAATGAGATAGAAACAGCATTTCCAAAGCTTTGGGAAATGCTACTCTTTGGGAAGATCTATCTATATCTCTGGTGGATCTTGAAAATCAGTTATCCCGAGTTTATTTCCCGCTAAAACTCATGCCAGACATGTAATTAGGATCTATTATCATGTTAATATTTCAGAATCAAGGGCTTAGACTTTTTAAAAAGTTGAACTTGTTTTACTTACTTAAAGTTACTTGTCAATTCACTGTTTAAGTAATTCATCTACCCATTGGTTCAAATCTTTATTGTTTTCCAGCTGTGTGCCAGTCTTTGGGGATCAAGTGAATGACAGACGGCTCTTAGAGACACAGAAGTTTCAGTCTTGTGTGGATACAGGTAAGTAAACAGGTAATTAGCAATACTTTGTGCATGAAGTGCTATGATCAAGGGAAAGTTAGAGGAGGGCACACAGTAGCAGGTGGGTACCTGGCCCTAATCTAGGAGGGGGAGAAGACCTGCCAGGGGAAGTGATGGGTAAACAAAGGTCTAAAGGATGAGGAGTTAGCCAGGGGAAGGGGAGAAGGAATGAGGTAGAGACAGACTATTGAAGACAGAGGAACCAGCATGGGCAAAAGCAGAATGAAACAAGAGAATGGTGTTTGGGGGCACAGAGTTCAGGTAGGAGAATGATAGGAGAGGAGGAGGATAAAGCATGTAGGGGCCAGATGTGACAGCCCTGTGAACAAGAGCTGAGGACTGTGGGTTTTATCCTGAGAGCAAAGGAGATTTGAGCCCCAAAGATGGGGAAGAGCCTAAACTTTATCCAAACAGACGTTATCCTGACCGCTGGCTCAGAAAGAAAGCGAGATATTCATGCATGCTTCCAATCACACCAACGCATATTTGCAGGGAAGTAATGATTGCTACTAAGGACTGACTTTTTGCCAGAAATTGCATGACATTTTACATATATGAAAGCATCTGATACAACCATTCCATTTGTTGGGTATCCTGACCTCTATTTTACAGATTAGGAAAATGGGGATCAGTTAAGTAATGGTCAAGTAAACTAAATCATAAAGTCAGGATTCAAATCCAAGCCTGTCTTGCTCTAAAACTAAAATTCTTTCCCCCACCTTAGCTTACTGGCTACAGAAAGCAGTAGAAGATTTTGAAAGAAAGATCCCGCCTGCAGTCTCTGTTAAGAAAAAGCTTATGATCTCACTGATATGAGGAATTCTTAATTGCAGGAAACAAACTGAGGGTTGCTGGAGTGGGGGGTGGGGTGGGAGGGATGGGGTGACTGGGTGATAGACACTGGGGAGGGTATGTGCTCTGGTAAGCGCTGTGAATTGTGCAAGACTGTTGAATCTCAGATCTGTACCTCTGAAACAAATAATGCAATATAAGTTAAGAAACAAAAAAAAAAAGAAGAAGAAAAAGAAGGTAGTGGGAGGGGAAGAATGAAGCAGGGGAAATCGGAGGGGTAGACGAACCATGAGAGACGATGGACTCTGAAAAACAAACTGAGGGTTCTAGAGGAGGGGGGGGGGAGGATGGGTTAGCCTGGTGATGGGTATTGAGGAGGGCACATTCTGCATGGAGCACTGGGTGTTATGCACAAACAATGAATCATGGAACACTTCATCTAAAACTAATGATGTAATGTATGGGGATTAACATAAGAATAAAAAAATATGTATTTATACCTAAGTATTATGGGGGAGGGGGGAGGGAAGGGAGACAAAATGTAAACATGGCTAATCTGGGCAAAGGGCATATGAGAGTGCCTTGTACGATTCTTGCAACTTTATGTAAGTTTGAAATTATATAATAGGAATAGATAAATAATAAAAGTTACAAAAACAAAAACAAAAACAAAAACAAAAAAAGAAAAAGCTTATAATCACAGAAAGCAACTTAGTCAGAACCCAGATTTGAGTACCTTTTTCCCCCAGTCCCTCAAAAATGATGTTCATCAGGGTACCTTGTAACCACCTTGGAATATTGAGTGACAGTTCATTGCTTTGTTATAACATATTCCTTTCTCCATATTACCTGCATTCTCCAGGCATCTAACAGAGCCATAGAAGAGGGCACAAAAGCCTACTGAAGTCTCCCAATGGATTTTAGCACCAGTCAGCCAAAAAGGAGAGCAGGGATTCCGCATATATTTAGGAAGCAATATTTTGGTCTTGATTATGCTCCACGGGACTCCTTCATTCACTACTAGAAATTCAGACTTAATGCATAATACAGGGACCACGGCAGGTGACAGAGAATCCTGTTTTCTACCTATTCTTACCCTCTACTACAAATGTTAGTGGTGGAAATGGTGATTAAAGATTATGACATTCTACAGTCCTCTTTAAATAAGACATACAATATGCTTATGCTCCATGCATGGATTACTTGGTATCTCTAAAGGAAAATATTCTTATTATGAACAAGCTAACAGATGCCGGAGTCATCAATAGTTTATTAAACTTAGTCTTTTCTATGCACAAAATAAAGTACGTAAGGATAACCTGGGAGCCATATGCGTCACATGATTTGTTAGGGCCCAATCACACCTAATTTCAGGGGCTGAAGAAAAAGAAGCAAGCAATTAAGGCAGAGTTTGGTCAGCTTCTGTTCAACCAAGGACGGAAACCTGCACAGCTGGAGACAATTCTGAGCAAACTGATCAGAATTCCTTTACCTTAACTAGAGCCAACTAACAAGTGGATACCCATGAGTTTCTATAATCAAGCAGCAAAAATTTTAGAACCCAGAAAGGCCTTGGAATATTCAATAGCTCTAACCCATGTCATTTTAAGGAGCCGGGACACCTATTAGCTTGGGATAAGGCAGGCTATTTTTAATGGAAAGTATAATTTTCTGAGGAACAAAATGTTGTACCTGTGTGTTCAGAGAATTAATCAGCTGAATGTGGCTGATTACAAAATAAACTGACAAATTAGAAAAAAAAATGGGACTAGAAAAACTGTGGAAATTATCACTCTCAATGTCATAATAGCTTGTATTCAAAATGTTGTGTCTCCTATAAAAAAAAGACATTTTAATATGTGTTCTTCAAATGAGCAGCTAAGAGTCTTCTCTGAGTTGTTAATCCCCAGAACCTTACAAAGGGTTGCTTTATATATACTGGTTTGCTTTAATATTTGCCAACCTGGTGACCATGTCCAGAGGAAAAAAGAAAGTCTTTTCCTGGGATAGATCAGCTACTTTAAGGAGGTTTCCCTAATTCCCAAATAATGAACACGGTAATCTGGAAGGATACCAAGCACATTAAACATTTGGAAGAGTTAGTGAAAACAGTTACATATTTTTTAAATAATAAAATAGATCTACCTCCCCCGAAACTTATGATTATTTTTGCAGTTGCAGATTTTAACTCGAAGCCAAAATGTCCTGGAAACACAGTCAGTGCTATCCAAATGAGCTATGTATCCTTTCATGTACTGCATGAGAAGGAAGGACCTACCAAGCAAAAATCCACCTATACCCAGAACAACAAAACAATGATCAAGTCCAATCTGTTTCCACCAGCCAGCAAAAGTGAACCTGGCTAGTTTGCTTTAGCACTGAAACACTCTTTCTGGATTCTACACCTTTTCTTAACTATACTATTGCTATTTCAGGAAAAAAAAAAAAACACACAACAACAACAAAAAGCCCCTAACAATTAGACACACCTGCTTAAAGCGCCCTGTGCTCTGTTCACACTTCATGGTGTATCTTAAAGTGACAGCATATTAAAACGTCAATGTAATTCCTGTGCATTAGGTAGCTATAACAGCTGAAAGCCCAATTAGACTTCCTAGCATAATGGAACTGAACTTGACTCATTTAGAGTGCTAAAAATTCATATATCACATGAGAAATGTAATTTTCACAAGATTATAAAAACTCAGAAAAACGGAAGTGTACCTTCACATAAACTTACAAATTCCTATGGCTTTTTGGTCTGGGTGTTTAGAGTATGGTCATAGTATTCTTTAAGAGTCTACCATCATGTGTTAGCATAATACATAAAATTTTGGATAAGAAAATTGTCACTCTAATATTTCCAAGACAAATACACAGCTAATCATATTCAGCTTTAAATATATATATTAAAAAACCATACAGGAAACACTGCTAAAATTTTACATGGAAACCAAATATACTGAATTTGAATATAATGAATATCATAAACATGAAGTGGGATCAAATTGCTTCCATGCCCTGAAAAAGGAAAATTGTAAATCTGTTAGAACATATATCCCTGGTAATAAATTGTGACATTCTTATTGTGAAAACCAGGAGTGCAGCAAAGTACTTAAAACTATAAGATTGTCTTGGTAGCCAAAATAAAATAGAATATTACAAAAGAATTTGGCACCAAAACCAAAACAACAATTGTTCAAGGGGAAATGGTATAATTAAATTATGTGTTTGAAAACTGTAATGATAAGATATGAATCACACAGTCCAGATAAATATTTTGGCAGAGCTCTGCCTCCATTAAAATCTCCCAAGGACAACTCTAAAATTGCAAAATCTGAGAGGCTGTCCGAGTCAATGTTGTTCTCAAGGAAAGCGTTTCACAGCAGATTGAATACTTCTCAGCAGAGAAGCGCCATCTTGCTCCCGAGAAGCCCCTCGTCCGCTCATTGGACACACAAACAGACCCTCAACCCTTCTAAATAACTGGTTATACGGGGAAACACACCTTGATAACAGCAGTTTCTCCAGCGTGGCTACTCTGGGTTTTGCTGGACCAGTGACAAATGCCACAGCTTTTTAATGGTCTGATCCCTGGGACTTTCATCAGCCAACACCCTATTTTTCAGAGGCCTTAGGTGTCCTCTGAGACCCTCCAACAAACACTGCTGCATTATACATCTAGTGCTTTTGTTCCACTTGGATTAGAGAGCACAGTCCATAGATTGTCTTCTTTTTTCCTCTCTTTTTTACAAAAATAGGTAGGGTGAAAATCTTTTAAATTATAGAAATCAGAACTATATGTTTAACTGTTCGTTTTAACTCAGGTCTGACAACTGGTATATGGATGTGGCCTGTGTATATTTAGAGCAATATTTCAAGATGGGCTATATCACTCCTTGACTCATTCCAGTTAGCACTTAGATTATATCTTTTTGCACAGTGCTATATGCTAGGAGTACAAATATAAATGTGACACGATCTCGTATTTTGACAGAGAAGACTACAAAAATCTAATAATATTATGATTGAAACATGCATATTATATACATTAAAGCCACACACATGCACAGGGCACAAACACACACAAACAGTTTCATCCAGTGTCATTCCACCTAGAGGGTAGAAAAGTATTCATAGGGCGCCTGGGTGGCTCAGTTGGTTAAGCGACTGCCTTCGGCTCAGGTCATGATCCTGGAGTCCCGGGATTGAGTCCCGCATCGGGCTCCCTGCTCGGCGGGGAGCCTGCTTCTCCCTCTGACCCTCCTCCCTCTCATGCTCTCTGTCTCTCATTCTCTCTGTCTCAAATAAATAAATAAAATCTTAAAAAAGAAAAGTATTCATAGAAGTAGCTATATTTGAATTGAGTCTTGAAAGATGAGAGAATCCCCCCAAGGAGAAGCTGGGAGAGAGTAATCATTACAAATATAGTATCTACAGTACTTAACACAGAAAACTAAAGATGGAAGAAATAAGGATTAACACAATACAGTTTCCTCATCTGTAGCTACCTCACTACTGGTAGGTCAAGTACCAATCCAGAAAGGTCCAATGTGTAGAGCCAGACTGCCTCGGTTTGAATCCTGGCTCTCTCCTTAACTTATTTCTTGCCCTAAGTTCCAAGTTCTTTATCCATAAAATGGGGATCATAGTGCTTCTTTTGTGGGCTGTTGGAAAGATTAAAATAGACAACATGGTCAAGAATTATACATGGCACATAGTAAATGCTTGATAAGATAGCTGCTAATCATTTTTAACTACTATTACCACTATTATGTGTAGTTACAGGTCATGTTTGGGAAATAATAATCCCAAAGAATCCCAAGTCAAGCACTTGATAAGAAACCTACAGTATACAGAAACCTGCAGTGTAGGAGAATGATTGGTGTCTTTTGTACTTGCCTTGGGCATGATGCAGGGGAGGCATGGGGAGTCATGGCAGCAGTCTGCCCAAGGCGCAGACAATAAGAGGGTGCATTGTCTGTACAGAACTTTTTAAAAATAATGAACTTCAACATAATTTTTATTATCACCATGCCCTGGCAACTATGAACAACGTCAGTGATAAAATATGTTCTTCCCTGCTGAGCAAGCCACCTCTTTGGTATGCCACAGTCTGCTAGCTTGTTTTGTGAAATCCAAGGAGGATTAACAAGCACCCAGAAGCCGGGTGCCCATCAGTATTTCCTGACATTTAGGCATGTGTTAATTCAGGAGCAGGAAATGAACCTGAGGAGCAAACAGCCAGACAGAAAACTCTAGTGGGGCCAAGTAGTTGGGAAACGTTTGGAGCATTTCCCAAGGAGAACAGTCTAAGGAGGAGGCACCATCAAGGAGGTCCTGGGAAAGAGAGGCCAAACGACACTGGGCAGTAGGTGGCGAAGAGGAAGATAGAGACACGGAGAAGGCTTAAAACAATACAGCTTCCTCATCTGTGGTGACCTCGCCACTGGTAGGTCAAGTGCCGATCCGGAAAGGTCCAGCCCAGGGCTTTCCAGGAACCACTTCAGGAATCAGCATCACCTTGTCAGAGATGTACATTTTTGGCTCCCACCCAGAGTGGCTGCATCGGTAACTCTGGGGTGAGGCCTAGCCATCTGTGCTCTAAGCGGCCCTCCAGGTGATTCTGCCATGTACTGAAGTTTGAGAATCCCAGATCTCCCCCTCTGCACAGCAGTGCCCCGAACACAGTCCTGTGTTCTTCTGGCTCCTCACTGGTGTCTGTGACATTTCAGACATATCAATATTTATGCCTATTAGACATGAGGTCAGTGCATTTGTTCTTTTATTTAACCTAGTGGTTCTCCAGGGGAGTGGAGAGTGATTTTGCACCCCAAAGAATACTGGGCAATGTCTGAAGACATTTTCGGTTGTCACATTGGGAGGAAGATGCTACTGGCAGCTAGTGTAGAGGCTACTGGGTACTAACCATTCCACAATGCCCAGACCCCCTCCAACAAAGAATTAACCAACCCAAAGTGTCAACAGAGCTGGGGTTGAGAACCCCCGGTTAACCTTCCAAAGAAAGAGGTTTCTTTAGGATCTCTATTAAGTTGGGGGAAGGAAAAGGCAAGGTGGGGAAGTCGACATCCAATCTGCTGTCTTTGAACACAAATCCCCACCCGTGCGGTGAGGAATGTTTACTGATTGGTGACTGACTCTGTTTATTGTTGGTCTGTAAAGGAAGTAGGAGCTTTATGACCCTAACCAGGAACTGCCGGCTTTGTTTGCTCTCCCTCTCTTGAGCTGTCCTTCTGTATATTGTTTCTACCCTGACTTTACTCTTTGATTCTAAAGCAGTCAGGTCAGTCCTGATCTGGATCTTGGGTGAAGGCTTGAGTCCTGGCTGTTCAGACAGGGCTTGTAAGAGAAGGGGGATTTGGGAGATTGCTAATTCTGGTAGCAGGTACCAGGGAGACAACTTCACTGAAATGCTGAAGCCAGGATACCTCCCCCCTCCCGCCCCGCCTTCCTTGAATTGGGAGAAGCCAGTGACAAGAGGGCCACTGTCACTACTTTGGAGAGATCCACAGCTAGGTAGGGCTGTACTAGGCATGGGGGGTGACCGACCTGTGGAAGTCCTGGGACCCCCACGCTCTGGCACATTGCTGATACAGCAGAGGTGGGCACACAGGGCTGTTCACCAAGTGAATTGAGCTAGAATCTGAAGGAGGCAGGAATTGTGTTTCATTGTGGGGTAGAGGGACAGGAAGGAGACCGATCTGTGGAGACTGGAAGCTGGGCACTGGAAAATGTGGACTCAGATGGAAAGAACAAGTGAGAGTCACAAATATTTGACATATATTTCTTTCTCATGTAATTTGGAGGAGGTTTGTCACTGTGCTGTCCAAGGAAGTTTGCTGCTGATGCAAAAGGACATTTAATTCTCACAAACAACTCTTGTCATCTTTTTACACAATGATTTTACAGCCTTCACATTTCCACAGGACCTTTTCAAATGTACCACTGTTTGATAACTCCACAGTGCACTCCAATAGCTGAGTGGAATACTGTTCTCTTTGAATTTTCAAGGAAATTCTTTGTATTTAAAGTCTAAAGAACACTTTTTCTTATGCCTGAGGTTTGGATCTGCCTGAGATTGGGTCTCCAGGTTTCTTATCATCAGCTGCCGTGGAGATCAGCAATAGGAAGACTCTTCTGGACAGCCAACACGGGACCCACACTGGAAGCTCACTTCCTAAAAGACACGAGTGAGCTAGAGGCCCTCAGATGGAAACACCTTTCAGGCAGCACCACGGGAGTCTCTATTTAAACAGGTGACCTTGTGGAGAGAGGCTCCAGATCCCATTACCAACTGCCTGGCTGAGAGGCAGATTTGTTTTTATGAGCTCTCAAGGCACACACTGGGGGCCTGGCGTAAATATGGAGAAAACTCGCTGAGACCTTGCTCCTCTTACACACAGTACAAAGAAAAGAAAACTATGCACAGGCTTTTCAAGCATACCTGCTCAACAGCAAATGGCCAGTGAGCAAAGTGGTTATCGTTTCATTAAAGTTTTAAATATACTTTATCTAGGGGGAGAAAACAGAGTAGCAGATATTTCAGCCCTCCTGTTTCCTTCAGGGACTGGAGGAAAGAGGAAAACAGCTGCTGGTATATGAAGCAGTTTAAGGGTCAAATATTGCTCTACCCAGCGGTGCTGACATCACTTAACTCTCCCCAGGAGAGAGGTACAGGCGTCATTTGCTGGGCTGATCAGCGCAGGCCTGAAGATGGGCCGGCCCCAGCTCCCATTCTGTTTCTCCTTGAGCACCTACGGGGTCAACAACTGCAAACGAACATGGCAATTAAGACTCTAAAACTTTGTTTTTACTGGCTTTTTCAGGAAAATTCTTTTTTTCACAATTTATGAAAACACAATGTAGCCAGTAAGTTAAGATGTAAATGTGAGTTTCAAACTTTGCATAGTCATTAGGCTAATCATTAGTCATTTGTGGTTGACAAGGAGGGTTATAATCTGACACCTGGCAAAAATCAAGCACATTTCAGAGAATTTGGAACTGGGAAATGAGATGGAAAAAACACCCTCTTTTTCCCTAGGAGGTCCCATGAAGTAACATTTGCAAACCACTTTTCTCTCCACAGAAGTGAATTGCCCGTGATTCAGGGCTGTGATGTCTCTCCATCTCTGCCTGCTGGACACCCACCCCCCTGAGCCTTTTAAGAACTGGCCAAAGAATCCAGCTCAGAAGGTTCACAGAAGTGAACCTCTGGGAGTTAAGAGAAAAGAGATAAATAACTTCTCGATCTGATGCTTAAGCAACAATAGACCACCAGAAAGTTCCAGTGTCAATTCAGAAAATATTTTCTGAAACATCATGTAGTCATGGGAGAAAGGAGTTTTAGAATGAAAGAATCCTTAGTCCCTAACTTTTCCATAAAATTCCAGATTTTCTTCTGTCTGCTATCTGTGACCATTTTCTTTTGTGTAATGTGATCAAAATATTGAACCCTGAGTTTGTATTTTCTGACCCCCGACCTCTCACAGGTGTTCTGGCTCATTTCCTGAGAGTTATGTTTGATTTGGGAATGCTTCTCTCTTTTCTTCCATTCCCTTGTTACAGTTTGAAACCTGGAACACCCGCATACAAGACCCTGACTATCTCCCCGTGCTACCCAAAAAACACTCTTAAATGTTCTCTCAGAACTTGGCAAGCATCTGGACAGGGACAGTTTTCTCACACTCTGGGAAATCACAAGGTACAGCAATAGTTCTTTATACCAATTCTTTAACCTGAGGATAAATTTCAGGGTCATTTCTTTTTCTTTTTTCGATCTAAACCTAATAGTTTCCCTGTTTTAGTAGGAAAAGGAAATCAAATAAATAATCTACTTAAGTTTTCAGTGTATGACAAAGAAATAGAAATGCTAATCTGGAATTCTTTAGGACCAAACAAACATCAGCCAAAATCCAAAAATTATCCCCAAATCCTTGCTTCAGAAGCAGTGTTTAACATTTTCCTAATAAATGTCTGTTTCTCACTCTTCCTTTCCCTCTCCCCCTCAGATTCCAGAAGAGACTAGAAAATATTACTTTTGGAAGTCATGCATTGTTTTTGTTTTGCAATGAAGCTAGGGCCCTATTTGATACTACTATTCTATTAATCCTGGTTGTCTTTGAAAGAGAAAAAACGTAAGATTCCTAATAAATCTTGATAAAAAGAGATTTCTATACCTTTTAATTCATGAAGAGGCCAATTACTGAACTAACAAAAAGAGCTACCCTGGGGAATACAACAGGCTCTACTTACTCCATCTGGCATTATTCATTAACACACACACACACACACACACACACAGATTAGCCTCATTAAGTTGTATAAGAAAAAAATAAGATTGTATACACTAAAAACACTTCCTTTTTTTTATTCTTATGTTAATCCCCATACATTACATCATTAGTTTTAGATGAAGTGTTCCATGATTCATTGTTTGTGCACAACACCCAGTGCTCCATGCAGAATGTGCCCTCCTCAATACCCACCACCAGGCTAACCCATCCTCCCACCCCCCTCCCCTCTAGAACCCTCAGTTTGTTTTTCAGAGTCCATCGTCTCTCATGGTTCGTCTACCCCTCCGATTTCCCCCGCTTCATTCTTCCCCTCCCGCTACCTTCTTCTTCTTTTTTTTTTTTCTTAACATATATCGCATTATTTGCTTCAGAGGTACAGATCTGAGATTCAACAGTCTTGCACAATTCACAGCGCTTACCAGAGCACACACCCTCCCCAGTGTCCATCACCCAGTCACCGCATCCCTCCCACCCCACCCCCCACTCCAACAACATAAAAACACTTCCTTAAGAAATGTCCAGGCTGGCTTCATGGAGCCCACCTGTCAATAGCATCATGCCCACCAATCTATACACACCTCCTGGGGTCGGGGTGAGGTCTTCTCTTCCTAGCTTAGTGGATGGGGGATCATCCATGCACTGGACTGGAAGAAAGATGCTTAAACCTTGGCAGAGGAGAATATACAGGATTGAGGGAGGCTCAACTATCCTGAATCCAGACGACAACTTCTCCATGTCAGGATTAGTAAAGGAGCAGCTGGTACAGAGGTCCTGGAAAATTCACTGGCACTGAGAAAATATCTGAATATCATTTCTAATTCTCTGTGGTATAGGACTATAAACCACAAGATAGGCACTAAAGGAAGAACAGCTTAGGCTATATGAAATGCCCAGATTATGTAGCCAAAGAAATATGTGAATTCCATAAAGTATGTGAATTGCCCTTGTGTGAAGCCTGGCTCATGATTAGAGCAAAATTCAGTCTTAGAATTTTTGTTTTATTTTTCCAAATATACAATTTAAAAAATATATATGTAGTGTCAATTTTTCAATTACAGTCATTCAATAAGTATTTACTGAGCACCTACTTTGCACCAGAACTCTTCTAGATACTGCATACCTGCATCAGTGAACAGAGAAAGAAGGTGCTTTGCTTATAGAAGCCTACATTCCAGAGGAAGTTGGACACACAGTTAATGAGGACACACACAAAAAATCAACTTGATGAAATCAGAAGACAAGAGCAAAGATAAATAGGGTAATGAGAAAGAGAGAAACACAGAAGGCTACGTTAGATGAGGTGGCCAGGGAAGATTCTCAGAGATGACAACTGAGCCTAGGTTGAGAAGGAGCTAGTTATTTCAGGAAGAAGGGATACGGGCACACAGGTCCTGAGACAGGAGAGAGCTTGGCGTGTTCAGGGAATAGAGAAATCCCACTGTTTCATTGTGGGGTATGTACTAAGATCTCATTTTTAAGCAATGAAAACATGGCTTTGGAAACCTAGAACATCATATTGGAAGAAGCCTCTGGAATCACTTAGGGGTATACCCTTAATTTCCAGGTAAAGAATCAAGTCCCAGGGCAGTTCCACTGACTCACACATCTGGGGCCAACAGGGTAATTGGAACGCCGGTCTCCTGTCTTCATCTTCTTGCATGATCTGTTGCCTTTCTGAGTTGATATGTGTTAATGACATTCTCCCTTGACACTGTCCGCAAAGCCTGGAAAGCCTGTGCCAAAGGGACCATCTCTGCTAGCCTGTCCTTTCAGAATGAAAATGGGTCAGAGTTCTAACCGGCTCCCACTTTAGAGCATCTAAAAAACAACAACAAAAAACAATCCTTTTTTTTTTTTCTTGAATGTACTTGTTACTTTTCAGAATTTAAAAGGACACAAATAGGTGACTTACATTCTAAAGCCTATTTTTTCTTTGAGTATTTAGCAGTATTGAATTAGATCTGAAAATAGACTTTTACCAGGATGTGTTGTGTTTTTTCATAAAAAAGAGAAATGAATATCCCAGATAGACTTTGATTACTCAAAGCTGAGGATATTTGGTTTACTTTTCAATTGTTTTTGCTATAAAAGGAAAGTATGTAAACTGTTAGGTACTTACAAAAGTTTTACCGGAGAAAATATTATTAAATAGCCCCCAAAAGGGAAAATTTTATTCTGTAGGAACTTGGCGCAGAGTATGCAGAATTGCATCCAGAGAATGTACAGCTCTATTTATCATCTTGCAAACTTCTTCATTATGTCAAAACCAAATCTCAGCTGCGCCCTGACTGCAAGGCAAAAGCAATATGGGCTATTTCAGCCATCTGAACAAGAACATTTTGAGAATTAATCGATTTTCCAGGAATGTTAAACAATTTTATCAATTTTTGGTCAAGGTTCACAGTTAAGATACTACATTATCAGCCTTGAATTCATGTTTGTCTAAAGAAATTTATGATTTTTATTCTTGCTTCACAAAAAGGAAAAACAATCTTCTAGTGTCCATAACCATAGTTTTCAGCTGTGCTACAATCCCAACAATTTAGATTTCATTAGGCTTGATTCCCACTACATGCTCAACTCCAAAGCAGCTTTCCCATGGGCCTGGCTTGAGGTTCTAGGGTTCAGCTCACAGTTAGAGCTTTCTCTTCTCAAGCAGCTTCTTTCTCAACACTTTCAAGTTTTCTCACGCTATAGGAAGAGCTTCCTCCACGGTACAAGACACTTAAGGAATATCCCAGTCCTTTTGAGATAAGCACCTGCTCTTTTTTATAGATGCAGATGAGAAGAAACACACTTGATAAAACAATTTGATTTTCACTGGTGGCAGATTGCTTAGAGCTTGACTAAAAATCATTTAAAGTAAGTACGATAGCCAAATACAAGCAAACAGTTTGAACTTTTGCTTTACTTCTTGAATTTAGAGCTAGGGCTTATCTCAAAAAGGCTTTGAATAGCCACTGAAAATAGACATGCTATTAGTTCCAAGTTCTCTTCCCCCCAAAACTTTTACTTAAAATAGAAGTTTATCTGAGAAAACTTTATGATTGTTTAAAAAAAAACTTAGAAAAATATCCCATTTGTTTTTAAACCAAAGTAATCCCAAATCAGTTTATTTTATTATTATTTTATAGTCCTATTAAATTCTAACAACCAAAAACTGGAATTTAAGATGGCTAAGGCAAAATACATCATTATAGGGGAAAGTGTGTTGGGCACTGGCTAAATAAGTAGATTAATGAAACGGTTGAAAATTTAAAAACAATTGGATAAAACTCTGGATGGGGGCTGGGGTTGGGGGGAGAAACAGAGGAAATAGTTTTCATGCTGATGCTCATTTTAGAAGTAATTCACTTTCCCATGACAAAGATAGGAAAGCCATTTAAGAGTTATTTACCTTTCAGCTTCAGGAAGAAAGGAAAGGAAAGGAAAGGAGAAAGGAAAGGAAAGGGAAGGGAAGGGAAGGGAAAGGAAGGAAATAAAGGGAAGGGAAAGGAAGGGAAGGGAAGGGAAGAGAAGGAAAGGAAAGGAAAGGAAAGGAAAGGAAAGGAAAGGAAAAAGAAAGATGTTTGGAGAAGCCCTTTGACAGGCATGAAGAATGCATGGGTGCTTTTCCTTCTCATCCACCAGGCTGGGATCATTATAGAAGGAGAAGCTTTTGCAGTTAAGCAGAAGGAAGAGAGAGGTATCAAAACAGAACACATGTTATATTATTACTTAAGGGAGAATCTTCTAAGCCCATTTAGTTAGTTGGGGAATAATAGCTACTGTACTTTAAATAAACACCAAATCTTTATTTTAAAAACTTAGACAAAAACACAAATGAAGGGAAGATTAAACACTTTACAAAGGTTCCACAATGTGAGTTGTAAAAATAGCGTGCTCCTCTAGGGAGTAATTTAAAAAAAGAATTCCATTTACAAAAAGAAAAAAAAAAGAAAGAAAAAAGAAGGAAAGAAAGAGGAAACAAGAGTTCAAGATTATAAAGTGAGTTACAGCGGATTTAACATAATTGAGCTTTGTTATTTTATGTGGAGGGAACTGACTGGATTTTTTTAAAAAGAAAGGATTTTCTCTTTATGAATAAATCTGAAAAATAATTTAGCATACGGTAGCAAGATTATTCTGCATAAGATATTTGGGACCAATTTTTCTCCCAATGTCTCGGAGCAATAGGTCTCTAGTTGTCCTCTCATTCTATCTTATCCTCATTGGCCTGAGCTCTGCAAAGGAACCTCTGTCCTTCCACTTCCATTCATTACTAACAAAGCAGTTTACATAAATGAAACCAAATAAAGAGATTATTAAAACTACTTAGTAACAACAAAGACTGACATGCACCTGGTACTACGAGTAAGGACACTATTGTCGAGTAACGAAACTATTGTAACCAACCCAGCCTAGGGCCTAGCTTTATGTCCAATGTGAAGGACCACCAAATGTGAGGGAGGGAAAGACTTCCTACTGTGAACCCTTGTGGGTGTTCTGATACAACATTTGTTATCCCAAAGAGAGGCAGAACATTGCTAAAGTAAAAATCCCAACCAGTAGGGGCACCTGGATGGCTTCATCATTTAAGCGTCTGACTCTTGATTTTGCCTAAGGTCATGATCTCAGGGTCCTGAGATGGAGGCCCCCATCGGAACCCCTCTTCCATGTCCTTCTCCTCTGCTTGCTCTCTCTCTCAAAAAAAAAAAAATAAAAAATAAATAAATATATCCCAGCAGTAATATTGATGAAATCTCTTCATGGGGTCATGGCCTAATTATCCCTAAACTCTCTGCCTTTCTCCAGAAAGTTAACACCAATCTAGAATGTAGACATGCAGCATTCTTAACAGTGCACAAAATAGGATTATTTTCTCTAGTTTTAAGGTCACGCTTAAGTTATATTCGTCTTTTTAATTAAATCATTATATAAATGTGGGACCTTTTAAAGTTTGTCATGTACTCATTGGCAATGATGAATTTGATTTGTAATAAAGCACTTAGGTGGGAGCAAATGGCATTTTACTTTATTTTTAAAGATTTATTTATTAATTTGAGAGAGAGAGCACAAGTGGGAGGGGCAGAGGAAT
The DNA here is from genome assembly GCF_011800145.1 of Mirounga leonina. NCBI lineage: Eukaryota > Metazoa > Chordata > Mammalia > Carnivora > Phocidae > Mirounga > Mirounga leonina. Next base: position 59,013,809 of record NW_023270825.1, on the reverse strand, counting down.
AAGGAGAGAGAATCTCAGGCAGACTCTGTGCTGAGCATGGAGCCTGATGCAGGACTCGATCCCATGACCCTGAGATCAGGACCTGAGCTGAAACCAAGAGTTGGATGCTTAACCAACTACACTAACCAGGCACCCCACAAATGGCATTTTAAAGCACATATTTATTCATTTATGTATTCACAGCAGTTCTATGATGTAATAAGCAGGGCATAGTTAATTTTCACCTCTATCCTGCCCAAATGTATAGTCCATGTTGTGTACCGTTTTTGATTTGATTATGTTAATAAATAAAATCTGCACGGAAAAGAATGACAATCAATGCAGAGTCACATTATGCTCATCACCTAGTACTTCCTTGCTTTCAGTAACTACAAAAAAAAAGACACTTCAGTTAAATAAAACAAATCCCAAAGAAACCCTAGTATGGTCACGCAACCTCAAAAGCGAAGTTGGAGTTATATATACTCACCTGTATTCAGGGATATTGTGACCATTTCATACTGTTATATGTTGCCATTGATTGATCTAGCTACAATGAAAAAGTCCCAATAAAAATATAGTTTATAAAAATGTGGTTCTACTCCTTGCTTACTTTACTTCAGACACATTCTCTCCATGGTTAGAAAAAACCATGACAGTGGTCTAGCCCTGAATTTCTACGGATGATGAGAAATCAGGCATAACCATGGTCTAACCCTGAATGTGATCTTAATGTTTTATACCACGGACAAATCGTTAACATATGGAAATAACCCTCTCGGCTGCTCTGTTAATTTTTTTTTAATCCTATAGACTCTCCTGTTTCTACTCTATACTCCATCCTAACTTTTCCCGCTGCTCTCTTCCCATTTTGAAAGGATTCTTCTCTTCTTTTTTTAAAAGGATCTACTGGGGAAAAACATTCTTCATTCCTTGTTTCCACCCTGCTGTTCTGTTGGCCCCAATGGCTGCTCAATGTTCCTTCTCCAACCTCTAAATTAAGTGTTCATTTTCAAGTTCATGGCTGGTCCCCTTCTACCCCCTGTAAAGGGAGGCTGTGGATGCTCCCCAGTTCTTAGCTCCTCGCTCTCTACTGGGCTCCCCACAAAGCAGCCTCTCTCCACAGCCGTCCTCAGATTTCTCTTTTTAATAAAGTTTGTGGTGGGCTAATGCCTCTAAATCATTTTTACCCATCACAGCCATTTACCTTCCCTCTGTAACAACCAATACTCACTCCTCTCCCATCTTCTGGCATTGATTGTTTGCCTCTGTAACCTCACTCAGTAGGACAATATGTGTTTTTTTCTGGCTGTAGATAACACTCTCCCATAGCACTCTCACAAACCACAGAATGAGCTCTGCAAGGGAACCTCTGTCCTTCCAATTCCATTCATTACTAACAAAGCAGTTTACATAAATGAAACCAAGGAGAACCACAGGTAAATGAAATGTTTAACACACACACAGAGAGAAACAGAGAGAGAGAGAGAAGGAATTCTTTACATGGAGACTTTTTACAGAACATTTAGCAATGTTTCCCAAAGGCTGACCCAGTGAGCAGTCTGGGATCCTTGCTTAAGATTCACCCAGGAGGGTGTTAAACAGAAATGTCAGTAGGCCCACTCCTAGAATTTTGGATTCAGCAGGTCTGGAATATGGGAGCCACCAACAGAGAGTGTAAATCAATCTCAACAACTTGAGTAAAAGCCCCATAAGCACATAGAACAATGTGTGGATGCCAAGTTTTCAATCCATGTGAGTCTTTAGAATTCACACAGTGATTAATATGTTTTGAGAGAAGTATGATAAGACTTTCAGTGCAAGTTAAGTCCTGATGGGAGGGAGGATGAAAGCCAAGGTATGTACCGGCCTGTCCACTCACCAGCAGCCTGCAACTGTGTCTCTATAAGGAGATGTGAAAATGCCTCTCCCCTTCTCGCCTTCCCCGGCACCCACCAGAAAATGTGCCTTGCAGCTCTTTGCCAGGACGTGCTTTTGAAAGATCAGTCCTTACAGGATCAGTAATTTATTTAGTTTGCACCTGATTTATGCCTCATTCAAAAATGAAACAAAACAAAAATGATTAAAAATGACTGCGGGCGAAACAGAATGAACACCTCAGTAATTCTCTCTTCCTGAAGCACAACAAACCATTTCCCTTCCCGGAAATAAAAGTGTGAAAGGGATGTATGCTAAAACCCCCTCGGACTGTGACGGGGATAAATCTTTGGGGCTTCTGATTGCCACTTTCCCCACATGGGTACAAACCTTCAAATGCTTATGGAGTAAAATTCCCTTCCACCTAGGACCCTGCTCATCTGCAACTGTTAACCCATTCCAAGCAAGAGTATTCTTCCTAAGGAACCACAGGGCCAGAATTCTTTCCCCTTAAAGAATTCCTTTCCCATTGCATTCCAGGCCTGTGCTGTCTAATCCGGGAACCACTGGCCACATGTGCCTATGGAGCATTTGAGATGTGACCGACTCGTCAGTATTGAGATGTGCTCTAAGTGTAAAACATGCACCAGATTTCAAGGATTGAGTATTTCAAAAAAGAATGTAAAGCCCTCTTTTTTTTAATCCTATAGACTCTCTTACTTCCACTCTATACTCCATCCTAACTTTTCCCGCTGCTCTCTTCCCATTTTGAAAGGATTCTTCTCTTCTTTTTTAAAAAGGATCTACTGGGGAAAAACATTCTTCATTCCTTGTTTCCACCCTGCTGTTCTGTTGGCCCCAATGGCTGCTCAATGTTCCTTCTCCAACCTCTAAATTAAGTGTTCATTTTCAAGTTCACGGCTGGTCCCCTTCTACCCCCTGTAAAGGGAGGCTGTGGATGCTCCCCAGTTCTTAGCTCCTCGCTCTCTACTGGGCTCCCCACAAAGCAGCCTCTCTCCACAGCCGTCCTCAGATTTCTCTTTTTAATAAAGTTTGTGGTGGGCTAATTTTTATGTTGATTAACATGCTGTGATGACAGTGTTTTGGACATAGGAGGTTGAACTGGATGTATTGTTAAAACGAATTTTACCTGTTACTTTTTACTTTTTAAAGTGTGGCTATTAGAAAACTTAAAATTACCTATGTGTTGTGCATTTTATTTTGATTAGCTGGCGCTGCCCTAGATGAAGTTCAGCATTTTGCTTTCCATCTCAAAGCTTGTCACACTTGCTCTCTGGGCACCTTCAGTCCCCTGGGCTGGTTCAATCCGGCCTGCTCGCATTTTGGCACCCCTGGAACTCCACCGCAGGCTTGACATGTTTTTGCCCACCATCCTATCAAGTAATTTCTCCTCTTTTATTTCAACAGATTCTCACTTCCCACCTCTTCTATGAAATCTTACCTTTTTAAATGAAGACAACACAGCTGCATATTATTCACTTTCTAGACATTCAGCTTTGGCCATAGAACTCATAGGGCTATTATTTCTGATGGCTACCAAGTGCTCACTTATTCATTTATTCATTGGCAATTGCTGGGCACCTCCTGGAGGCCAGGCACTCAGCCCTAAATAATGTCAGCACATAGCCCTAAAATGATATGCGGAATGATGTCAACAGGAACACATAGATGAAACTGATGCTCTCCTGCCCTCAGACCCAGAAGGACTATCTACTTGCAAACACTCTCCCGAGAAAAGATTTAAATGTAGTGCTCATATAAAACAGGTCTTCCGGCTTGGAAACTTGAAACTGCCTGATTCCGTATTAAACATTTCCCCTCTCCCACATTTTTTATTCTCCCTTGTGTTCCCTTGACTACCTCACAAACTCTATTTGTCTCTGCAGTCCCCTTTCCTTTGCTGATATAGTATAAAACACCTTATAAGCATATGTATATATAAACACCATCTACGTGTATACCCTCATTTATTTCTCACAGTGATGTAGATGCCGTGGTTGTTCCCATTTAAAGCTTGGGAAACTTAGGCACAGGGAAGTTTAGTAACTTACCTGATGTTATGCAGATAATAAGTGAAGAAGCAGGATTTGAACCCAGGCTGCCTAATTCTACAGCCGGAGTTCTTAAGAGTACACACAAATGCCAAAGCCCATGTAAGCTCGAAGCTGCCGGGACCATTTGGTGTCAAGTAAGAGAAGCACCCCACCCTCAAATGAAGCCTATATAGGAAAAGGAAAGCTGAAGGGAGAGAGGGAGAGAGAGAGAGAGAGAGGATATGAGAGAGATATGAGATATTACTGATTATTTTATTTGAATCCCTGGAGTACAAAGCAGAAACTACCTTTGGTCTTCCCAGTTATACAAGTGCATAGAGTCTTTCATCATTTGTAGTTATGCGTTCTTAACCAGAGGGTCCACCCACAATTGTATACAAAGTTTCTTGTATACAAACTATAAAAGAACTATAAAAGAGTGTATATGCATGTTTCTAGGAAGAATCTCAAAGGACAGCTTGATTCTACATAACTGCCATGTATATAGCATCTTAGCCAAATCTCCTCTGCTAAAATCACAGACCTGTACCTCTGAAACAAATAATACATTATATGTTAAAAAAAAGAAGAAGATAGTAGGAAGGGAAGAATGAAGGAGGGGGAGATTGGAGGGGGGAGATGAACCATGAGAGACGATGGACTCTGAGAAACAAACTGAGGGTTCTAGAGGGGAGGGGGGTGGGAGGATGGGTTAGCCTGGTGATGGGTATTAAAAAGGGCACGTACTGAATGGAGCACTGGGTGTTATACGCAAACAATGAATCATGGAACACTACATCAAAAACTAATGATGTAATATATGGTGATTAACATAACGTAATAAAAAAATGCAAAAAAAAATAAAATAAGGTGGGCACATTTGGAACAAGGCAGTTGTCATGTGGCTAGCCTATGCTTACATTAGGTCTATCCCTGGAGCTACACTTATATGAAGCAGAATACAGCATTTCTTATATAAAGGCAAGTGCCACAGTGCCTGAAATCCTTTATCGATTATAACTTCTAATCATCTTTTAAAATGCAAAGTGAGTGCATATTAAAACTGATAAATTGAAAATGCATGCTTGAAATCTAAGTGTCCATCAATGGATGAATGGGTAAAGAAAATGTGGCATATATACGTGTATGTACATACATATATATGTATATATTTTGTACATACATATATATATATATACAATATACACTATATACAATGGATATTGTTTAGTCATAAAAAAGAAGGAAATCCTGCCATTTGCGACAACATGGATGGACCTTGAGGGCATTACGCTAAGTGAAATCAGTCAGACAGAAAAACAACTACCATATGATCTCACTTACATGTGAAATCTGAAAAAGAAAAAAAAGAAAAAGAAAGAAAGAAATGAAATTTATAGATAAAAAGAACAGATTGGTGGTTGCCAGAGCCTGGAGGTGGGGGGTGGGTGAAATGCGTGAAGGGGGTCAAAAGGTACAAACTTCCAGTTATAAAATAAATAAGCCCTGGGGATGTCATGTACAGCATGGTGATATAGTTAATAATACTGTATTGCATATTTGAAAGTTGCTAAGAGAATAGATCTTAAAAGTTCTTATCACAAGAAAAAAATTTGTAACTATGTATGGTGTCAGATGTTAACTAAACTTACTGTGGTGATCATTTTGCAATATATATAAATATCAAATTATTATGTTGTACACCTAACACTAACATAATGATATGTCAATTATATCTCAATAAAAAAAAAACAGGAAGAAAAGAAAATGCTTGCTTTTGTCAGATCTTTCTCCAAACCTCACTAAAATGACAGCTTTTCAGTCCTGGTTCTGTTTGTCTTCAGATCCGTTTCTTGTTCCTCCCTCGTTCTGCTCTGCTTTATTATACAGAAAGACTGCCCTCTGCTAGGCTGGGCTTCTTGACTTCCATGGTTCAGCAAATAGAAACACTGGTGGGAGATTGAAGACTGGGGAGAAAGGAGAAAGTAGAGGATTTTTCTCCCTCCCTGCCTGCCTCGGGCAGTGAACATGGCAATGGTTGGGGCTCCAGCTACCACTACACAGATCTACTACAGTTCTAGCTTCCACCAGGTAACCTTGACCCTTGGGCTCAGGTCATACCACCACCTCCCTTTGCCCTCAGCCTGGGGTAACAGAATTGATCATTACAAAGTTAAAAAAGAAAGGAAGATTTACAAAGTTAAAAAAGAAAGAAAGAGATCCCTGTAAAGGATGACTTTGGAAATGCATTTTTAGAATCTGTTATCTTTCATTCAACAAAGAAAAGAATTAGGCCACAAATAGAACCCAAAAAGAAAACACTAAACTCTAAGAAGTAAACACTTATTTTGCTATATACTTCAGCACATGAGATATTGTTGAAAATGAACCATTTCCATACTCAGATTCAGTCACTGTACTACCCTTCAAGTAATAATATCCAAGGAGAGGCAAAAGCAGCCCACAAAGAAACTGTGAAGGAAGTGAGGTTTGGTCTGGTATACATTACCCCCACTTTGACAATGCTGGCAACAATTTAGAATCCAGTGCCCTTGATGACATTAAGGAAAGTGACCTGCTAAAATGACTAATGTTACATGGTTTCATGTATTATCTCTTACAGTTTACAGTCTATCTTATTTAGAAATACAGTCATCTCCTGTCCAATATAATAGTGAAAAGATTTCAGCATCTAGTCTGTCCTGTCCACATCTAGTCTGTCCTGTCCACTCCCTATCACCTGTGTGTAAGTACCCAGTGATAAATGCTCCCAACCTTTGCACATTCTACTTCTGTTGCAAAGTCAGTTGCATATTATTTTGGACTTTCGTTTACTCTATGATTGTGAGTCTTTATTCAACATACTTTTTATTGTTATGCAGGTCAAAAGTAATCCCATATCCAATTCCCTTCTTCTTCAGGGCATCTGGAAGAATTATATTTCCCTCCCTGAAGTTAGACAAGAGCATGTGACTAATTCCAATCAATGAATGCCATTTTCATGAAAATACCTATGTAACAAAGAGGATATAAAGCCCCAGCAACTTGGCACATCCATTTCAAGAAATATTCTATTCAAATCCAGTACCATGAAATAATATAGTTTTTGAAATTTATATTAACTCATCAGACTGTGAACTCTTTGAGGACAGAGCTTGCTTGGAACCCACACACACTAGATACTTAATAAGTGAATGAATGAATAACTGAATGAATGAATGAATAACTGCAATTTCAATATCATGTCTTATTTAAATCATTCTTATTTCTCCTGTATGCTCCCTTGAACACTTTGCTAATTTAGGAAATTACCCTTAAGAGAGACAATTTATTCCTCAGAGAGGCTAGCAACAATATTCTGGCTTTTCAAAGGTCAGTATGGAATCCAAGAAGGAAATGCCAGTGAGTTTTGCATTCTGTTTTGAACCCTATAAAAAGATGGCCCAGGGAGTGCATGTAATTTTACATTTGAATGTAATTTGTGGTTTTCTTTCTCCATGTGGGTTTGGTGATTTGAGGCTGTTATGGACTGAACATTTGCATCCCCCTAAATCCATATATTGGAGCCCTAACCCCAGTGTGATGGTATTTGGAGGTGGGGCCTTTGGGGAGGTAGTTAGGTTTAGATGATGTCATGAGGTTAGATGAGGTGGCGCCCCAGCGATGGGATCAATGCTCTCATAAGTAGAGGGAGAGACAGCAGAGCTGCCTCTCTCCCTCATGTGAAGATACAACAAGAAGGTGTTTACAAGTCAGGTAGTGGGCCTTCGCCAAGAACCAAAATGACCACTACTTTGATCCTTGACTTCCCAGCCTCCAGAACAATAATAAATGTCTGCTGCTTAAGCCACCCAATCTATAGTATTTTGTTACATTTGCCTGAGCTAAGACAGAGGCCAAATTCTCAGCTCCTCTATCTCCTTTAGAAATGTAATATTATTTGCATGATATAGCCACTTTCCCTTGCTTTCAGCAGCCAGCTGAAGATTCTGCTGCTTTAGGTAAATTAAGCAACATGTCCATTAAATAATTAGCCTGATGCTTTAAGCATTTTCTAACTTTGGTTTGTTCGACCACCATTGTTGTAAGGCACTGTTTGCTATGGAGCGCCAACCCAGGTATGGTGTTCTTGGGTTTTACACAAGGCAAATAAATGGAAACTTTCACTCAACTGTAACAGCTTCTAATTTTAGAAAATAGAGAGTTCAGTAATTCAGCCACAGATTTAACTTTTTTAAAAAAATGCTCTAGATCATATTAAAACCCACATGATTTCTTTTTTCACTCTGTAAATAGTTTTAAAACATTGCCCTGATTTGTGTTTCCCTGCAAGAGCAAATGCATTTTCCTAGAAATATGGCATTTTGCATTGGCAAACAGTTGTAGGAATAAATTCTTTAAGCACCATTTGAGGAGTTTACTTGAAAGTTTGGAGTCTCACACCAAAATGCTATTAAATAGAAATCTGTTACATGCAATGCCAAATGAAAGTCTGCTGTCATAATTCACTAAAGTTTAGTTTCTGCATCATTTTGATAAATTTACTTTGCTTACCAGCTTCGCCACAAATCATACCTTATGGTTGTCATGTGAAGGCAGTAAAATACCATACACTTTCAGATGACCTCTATCCAAAAATGCTTTTTCCCTGTTCATATTTTATCTGTCAAATAGCATTTTCTTTCAGAAGTAAATATAAATGCCATTATTGGGAGAAGCTACCGGCCTAGGGCAAGTTCTAGCATTTAGTGTTCTGACAGATCTTAATTTGGATATCAGCCAAAGTCAATAAGACTTGTTCATGCAGAACCTTACCTGGTTTTCACCACATCGAGGGGGTGCATCAGGCAAATTTCTACAAGACCTGAAAGATGAGAAAGAAAAGTCCAATAAACACTTATGTAAACACTGGTTCTTGTTTCCTTGACCCCATTGATTTCTCAAGTATGAAGATTCAAATGAAAACTTGGGGCTTTGGAAATGACAGCAGGTAGTTAGAGACTAGTAGCAAAAGACAAGAGTATAAGTGCTCCACCAAGCATGGGGGTGGGGCGCTAGGGGAAAGAAAATGAAAGAGGAATCAGATGTCAGAAATCCCAATCATCTAGGCAGGAATTATTGTGTACGATTCCAGTCCAACAGATAGATATATGTCAAAGGGAGGGAGGAAAGAAAAGGTAAGAAGGGAGAGAAGCTCTTTCAGCAGCCCCACCACTGCCACTCACAACAAATCATAGTCTCAGTCTTGGTGAACATGAAATAAAGATAATGAGGCCTGTTATCTCACGAGGTAGTTATGAGGATCCAACACACATTTAATACATTAATAACCTAACAGAGAAAGTGTATTAAGTGTTCATTGCATGCTGGGCAGTATTCTAAGCAGTACTTAGATGATCTCATTTAATCCTCCCAAGAGCTTGTTGTGATAGGAGGTATTATTATCCCCATTTTACAGATGAGATCACTGAGGCACACAAGTTTAAATAACCTGTCTAAGATGTCACAGCTAAGAAGTACGTAGTAACCCCATAAAGCCCATGATTTTAACCATTGCACACCAAGAAAGAATTTCTATACCTTCTTGCAAATCACTTGCAAAGCCCTCCCTCCTGTTGTCCGAGCACAGAAGACCACTCAATTACAAACTACTGGCATGTAACAACGTAGCAGTAAAAGTAGTTTTATGTACTTGGGTAGTACAAATAATTACAGCATAGTTGCAGTCTCATAGTAGTAATAATCATAACAGTTACCTTACCTGCAGCCCCTACACAGTGATGGTCATTTAACACACATTATCACCGGTATGCACAACTACTAGGCAAGGTAAATATGTATCATCAGCAGCAGCAAAACAGAGGTTGATAGTGTTGGTTGATTTGCCCAAAAGCCATAGTATTTGTGAGTAGTTTCTTAAGGGCAGAACATTTACCACTCTTTCCATTTGCAAACTAACTCAATTTGAGCTTAGCTGTGATTTAGTTCTCCTTTCCCATTCCATATTTTACAGACAAATGTCTTTTACTCCCCACACTGGTAAGGTCCAGGAAGCACAAAGGGCCTGCACCTCCCTGAAGTCCTGCCTTCCTTCCACAGAAGTTTAGGGAATTCTTCCTGCGTAAGCCTGCTATACAGTTTACAAAGCCCATATAGTGACCCAAAACAACTGTCTTACTTTGACTAAAACTAATAGGATCCAATATTAACGTCTGTGCCACAGGTTTCCCAGCAGGAATGCTCCTTAGTGATTGGTAACCAAATCACTGACCCAATTGGAGTCTCATTGTCTAGAGATGGGAGGAGCAAGCGTAGGACCGCGGGGGCAACAGAAATGCTAGGCGCAATGGCAAAGCCTCTGAGCACTGCTTTGACTTCAGGAATAAGCTCCGTTACTCAAGATTGCATGGGTGGGTTTCTTCCTTGAAACCCGTAAAGTCTTTTTTTTTTTTTTTTTTAAGATTTTATTTATTTGACAGAGAGAGACACAGCGAGAGAGGGAGGAACACAAGCAGGGGGAGTGGAGAGGGAGAAGCAGGCTTCCCGTGGAGCAGGGAGCCTGATGCGGGGCTCGATCCCATGACTCTGGGATCATGACCCGAGCCGAAGGCAGACGCCCAACGACTGAGCCACCCAGGCTCCCGAAACCCATAAAGTCTTAATACACTTCCTCTTGCTTTAATATTCACATTCACCTTGAAGTAAGATCCTTATCCTGATGCTTTCAGGGAATGATAATTAACCCCTAGGGGCATCAGTTCCTTATGTATAAAGGGAAAAGTTAAACGGTCTATAGTACCTTAAGGTCTCATATTCTATATTTATTTATTCTTGAATCTGATTTATATATGTATATGTTTTATTTATTTATTTATTTATTTATTTATTTATTTATTTATTGGACAGTGGGAGAGAGAGAAGGGGGAGGGAGGGGTAGAGGGAGAGGGAGAGACTCTTAAGCAGGCTCCATGCTCAGTGGGCCTCCATCTCAAAACCCTGAAATCATGACCTGAGCCGAAATCAAGAGTCAGACACTTACCCAGCTGAGCCACCCAGGCACCCCTATAAGTTTTACTTATAGTTCTAATTTAAACTTTATTATATTAGCTAGAAGAGAATAAGGCTCTAATGCCATAAATAGGATTTGCCCTGGAAACTCAGACTTGTAAAATAACATTCTTATCAAGCACTGCAAGAAGCATCTATTAAGTGTACTTATTTTTTTTTTTAAGATTTATTTATTTATTTGAGAGAAAGAGTGTGTTGTGAGGGAGGGGAGGGGCAGAGGGAGAGGGAGAGAAGCAGACTCCTACTGAGCATGGAGCCCCACGTGGGGCTGGATCCCACAACCCTGAGATCATGACCTGAGCCGAAAGCAAGAGTTGGCCACTTAAGTGACTGAGCCACCAGGCGCCCCTATTAAGTGCACTTATATGCATCTCATGAACATAAAGGAATAAGACACTCAGAATCAGTTTACCGAAGCGAGTACACAGTTTCCCCACTGACATGGCATTAGAAAGCAAACAAAATATTAAACACCAAATAGCCCCAGTTGGTATATCTCTCAAAAATTTACTATAGGAACCAACAATTCCAACAATTTATTAAAACTAATAGCAGAATTCAAAGAATCTGTTCACATTTATGTATACCTATTTGCAAAAATTGTTCTACTTTCCTGTTTGCTAATGGGCATTTCTGGTAGTAAGTAGATACTACATTAGATTATTACAGTTTGGGGGTTACTTAAAATTATTTTCTAACCTCTGGTATGCCCTGAAATAGTCATTTTATCCAACAAACTTACATTGGTTGTCTTTTATGTGTCTAGTGTTGAAGATAGAGTCTACTGAGGGGAACAGACGCACAAGAACAATAATGCATGGGAGGAGGTGCAATGTTCAGAGTTTATGGAAACACAGCAGAGAGAGGCCCCTGATCCAGCCTGGAGTTGGGGGAGGTGTGGAAAAGGGACTTGAGGCTGAAAGAGGGTAAAATGAGTGTCAGGCATAGAGGAGACACTGCACACAGAAAGAAGGAAATAGGTATTATTTGTTTCAGGGGTACAGGTCTGCGATTTAACAGATACATTATATGTTAAAGAAAAAAAAAGAAGATAGCAGGAAAGGAAAAATGAAGGGGGGAAATCAGAGGGGGAGATGAACCATGAGAGACTATGGACTCTGAGAAACAAACTGAGGGTTCTAGAGGGGAGGGGGTGGGGGATGGGTTAGCCTGGTGATGGGTATTAAAGAGGGCACACCTGAATGGAGCACTGGGTGTTATACGCAAACAATGAATCACGGAATACTACATCAAAAACTAATGATGTAATGTATGGTGATTAACATAACATAAAAAAAAAAGAAGGAAATAAGAAAGAACATGATGAACATTGCTGTAGCTGAGGGTTGAAGGCAGGACACAGCAAGAGATGAGGCTCTAAGTGTATATATATATAAAGGTCAGGGTCAGATTCATGCTCAGGCACTTGTAGTTCATCCCATCGGCCAAGAGGAGCCAGTAAAAGATATTTTTAAAAAATAGTTCCTTGGTTGTTTTTTCTTATTCGTAATGTATTCCATGTTCATTGAAGACATTTTGAGGGATTTTAAGCAGAAGTGAGATATTAGCCTCAGTTAACATGTTCTCTCAAGAATAAGCAGTATGTCCAGTAATCCTCCCACTGCTCCCAATTACATATTCACATGAAAACACATGAGCACTGAGGCTCCAACCCTTACCCTTTGGTTACCAGTAAAAGCCCCACCTCTCATCACAGCATAGATGGGCCGATGTCCCATGTACCTCTAAGTCTGAAAGAGTCAATGCCCATCTGTGAAACTAAATTATAACTTGGCCAATAGGCAAGTCTGGCTTAAATTGTCAAATAGAACATGTTTAGTCCAGAATCTCTTAGTTGTTCATTCATCGTCGTTTTTTTTTTTAATTAATTAATTTATTTTTTAAAGATTTTATTTATCTATTTGACAGAGAGAGACACAGTGAGAGAGGGAACACAAGCATGGGGAGTGGGAGAGGGAGAAGCAGGTTTCCCACGGAGCAGGGAGCCGGATGCGGGGCTTGATCCCAGGACCTTGGGATCATGACCTGAGCCAAAGGCAGATGCCTAAGGACTGAGCCACCCAGGCACCCCTCATCGTCGTTTTTAAGCAAAACAAACCATTTTCTAGAATTCAAGTTAGCAGCAAAATGCATCAGAAGCAGAAAGAATAGATATGTTGGAAATGATATGGAAATAGTTCAGAGTTAAGTCTGGATTGACTCGGGGTGAGAATGGCTGCTTGTTGTCCTCTACTGGGTAGCTAAGGACTGTGGGACTCTGATGATGACAATGACTATTTTTTGCTTTAAACCATGTTTGTTTGTTTATTTATTTATTTATTTTGTAATTCTTTATTTAAGTTCAATTTAGTTAACATAAGCTATATTATTAGTTTCAGGGGTAGAATTTAGTGATTCATCAGTTGGGTATAACACCCAGTGGTCATTATATCAAGTGCCCTCCTTAATGCCCATCACCCAATTATCCCTTCACCCCTCCCACCTCCCTTCCAGCAGCCCTCTGTTTCCTAGAGTTCAACATCTCTTATGGTTTGCCTCCTTCTCTATTTTTATCTTATGTTAATTTTTCCTTCCCTTCACCATGTTCCTCTGTTTTGTTTCTTGAATTCCACATATGAGTGAAATCATATGCTATTTGTCTTTCTCTGATGGACTTATTTCCATTAGCATAATACCCTCTAGTTCTTTCCATGTCGGTGCAAATGGCAAGATTTCATTCTTTTTGATGGCTGAGTAGTATTCCACTGTATTTATATACCACCTCTTCTCTATCCATTCATTTGTCAATGGACATCTGGGCTCTTTTCATATTTTGGCTATTGTGGACATTGCTGCTATAAACATCAGAGTGCATATGCTCATTCAAATCCATATTTTTGTATACTTTGGGTAAATATCTAGTAGTACAATTGCTGGGTCATAAGGTAGTTCTATGTTTAACTTTTTGAGGAACCTCCATACTGTTTTCCAGAGTGGCTGCACCAGCTTGTATTCCCACCAACAGTGTAAGAGGGTTCCCCTTTCTCCGCATCCTTGCCAACATCTGTCATTTCCTGAATTGTTAATTTGGGCCATTCTGATTGGTGTGAGGTGGTATCTCATTGAGGTTTTGATTTGGATTTTCCTGATGCTGAGTGATGTTGAGCACTTTTTCATGTGTCTGTTGGCCATTTGGATGTCTTCTTTGGAAAAGTGTCTGCCCATTTCTTGATTGGATTATTTGTTCTTTGGATGTTGAGTTTGATAAGTTCTTTATAGATTTTGGATACTAGCCCTTTATCTGATATGTCATTTGCAAATATCTTCTCCCATTCTGTCGGTTGTCTTTTGGTTTTGTTGACTGTTTCCTTTGCTTTGCAAAAGATTTTATCTTGATGAAGTCCCAATAGTTTCATTTTTGCCTTTGTTTCTCTTGCCTTTGGGGATGTATCTAGCCAGAAGTTCCTGCAGCCGAGGTCAAAGAGGTTGCTGCCTGTGTTCTCCTCTAGGATTTTGATGGATTCCTGTCTCACATTTAGGTCTTTCATCCATTTCAATCTATTTTTGTGTATAGTATAAGAAAGTGGTCCAGTTTCATTCTTCAGCATGTGGATGTTCAGTTTTCCCAACACCATTTGTTGAAGAGACTGTCTTTTTTTTTTCTATTGGATATTCTTTCCTGCTCTGTCGAAGATTAGTTGACCACAGAGTTGAGGGTCCATTTCTGGGCTCTCTATTCTGTTCCACTGATCTATGTGTCTGTGTTTGTGCCAGTACGATACTGTCTTGATGATGACAGCTTTGTAATGGAGCTTAAAGTCTGGAATTGTGATGCCACCAGCTTTGGTTTTCTTTTTCAACATTCCTTTGGTTATTTGGGGTCTTTTCTGGTTCCATACAAATTTTAGGATTGTTTGTTCCAGCTTTGTGAAAAATGCTGATGGTATTTTGATAGGGGTTGCACTCATTGTGTAGATTGCTTTGGGTAGCATGGACATTTTAACCATATTTGTTCTTCCAATCTATGAGCATGGAATGTTTTTCCATTTCTTTGTGTCTTCCTCAATTTCTTTAATAAGTGTTCTATGGTTTTCAGAATACAGATTCTTTAACTTTTTGGTTAGGTTTATTCCTAGGTAGTTTATGTTTTTTAGTGCAATTGTAAATGGGATTGATTCTTTGATTTCTATTTCTCCTGCCTCATTGTTAGTGTATAGAAATGCAACTGACTCTGTGCATTGATTTTATATCCTGCAACTTTGCTGAATTCCTGTATCAGTTCTAGCAATTTTTTGCTGGAGTTCTTTGGGTTTTCTATATAGAGTATCATGTCATCTGTGAAGAGTGAAAGTTTGACTTTTTCTTTGCCAATTTTGATACCTTTTATTTCTTTTTGTTGTCTGATTGTTGAGGTTAGGACTTCTAGTACTATGTTGAACAACAGTGGTTAGAGTAGACTTCCCTGTTGTGTTTCTGACCTTAGGGAAAAGCTCTCAGTTTTTCCCTATTGAGGATGATATTCACTGTGGGTTTTTCATATATGGCTTTTATGATATTGAGATATGTTCCTTCTATCCCTACACTTTAGAGAGTTTTTATCAAGAAAGGATGCTGTATATTGTCAAATGCTTTTTCTGCATCTATTGAGAGGATCATATGGCTCTTGTCCTTTCTTTTATTAATGTGGTGCATCACATTGATTGATTTGCAGATGTTGAACCACCTTTGCAGCCCCGGAATAAGTCCCACTTGGTCGTGGCGAATAATCCTTTTAATGTACTGTCAGATCCTATTAGCTTGTATTTTGGTGAGAATTTTTGCATCCATGTTCATCAGGGATGTTGGTCTGTAACTCTCCTTTTTGGTGGGGTCTTTGGTTTTGGGATCAAGGTAATGCCAGCCTCATAGAATGAGTTTGGAAGTTTTCCTTCTATTTCTATTTCTTGAAACAATTTCAGAAGAATAGATATTGATTCTTCTTTAAATGTTTGGTAGAATTCTGCTGGGAAGCAATCCAGCCCTGGACTCTTGTTTGTTGGGAGATTCTTGATTACTGATTCAATTTCTTTGCTGGTTATGGCTCTGCTCAGGTTTTCTATTTCTCTTGTTTCAGTTTTGATAGTTTATATGTTTCTAGAAATGCATCCATTTCTTCCAGATTGCCTAATTTGTTGGCATATAATTGCTCCTAATATGTTCTTATAATTGTATTTCTTCAGTGTTGGTTGTGATCTCTCCTCTTTCATTCATGATATTATTTATTTGGGTCCTTTCTCTTTTCTTTTTGATAAGTCTGGCTAGAGGTTTATCAATCTTATTAAATCTTTCAAAGAACCAGCTTCTAGTTTCATTGATCTGATCTGTTTTTTTTTTTTTTATTTCTATGTCATTGAAGTTGATATTTAGGCTTTATTTGAGGATATTTAGGCTCTATTTAAGTTGGATTTAGGCTTTATTTGCTGTTCTTTTCCAGCTCCTTTAGGTGTAATGTTAGGTTGTGTATTTGAGACTCTTCTTGTTTTTTGAGAAAGGTCTGTATTGCAATATACTTCCCTTTTAAGACCGCCTTTGCTGCATCCCAAAGGTTCTGAACTGTCGTGTTTTCATTTTCATTTGTTCCCAAGTACTTTTCTTTTAAATTGTTCTTTAATTTCCTGGTTGACCCATTCTTTCTTTAGTAGGATGCTCTTTAACCTCCATGTATTTGTGGTCTTTCCAATTTTTTTCTTGTAGTTGACTTCAAGTCTTAAAGCATTGTAGTCTGAAAATATGCATGGTATAATCTCAATCTTTTTGTACTAGTTGAGACCTAATTTGTGACCCAGTATGTGATCTATTGTGGAGAATGTTCCATGTGCATTTGAGAGGAAGGTGTATTCTGTTGCTTTAGGATGAAATGTTCTGAATATATATCTGTGAAGTCCATCTGGTCCAGTGTGTCATTCAAAGCCCTTCTTTCCTTGTTGATCTTTTGCTTAGATGATCTGTCCATTGCTGTGAGTAGGGTGTTAAAGTCCCCTACTATTATTGTATTATTATCAATGAGTTCCTTTATGTTTGTTATTAATTGGTTTATATATTTGGCTGTTCCCAAGTTAAGGGCATAAATACAATTGTTAGATTTTTTTTTGAAAGATTTTATTTATTTGACACAGAGAGAGAGAGACAGTCAGAGAGGAAACACAAGCAGGGGGAGTGGGAGAAGGAGAAGCAGACTTCCTACAGAGCAGGGAGCCCCATGTGGGGCTCAATCCCAGGGCCCTGGGATCATGACCTGAGCCGAAGGCAGATGATTAAGGATTGAGCCACCCAGGCGCCCCCAATTGTTAGATCTTTTTGTTGGATAGACCTTTTTATTATGATACAGTGCCCTTCCTCATCTTTTATTACAATTTTTGGTTTAAAATCTAGTTTATCTGATATAAGGATTGCTACTCCAGCTTTCTTCTGATGTCCACTGGCATGATAAATGGTTCTCCATCCCTCACTTTCAATCTGGAGGTGTCTTTGTGCCTAAAGTGAGTCTCTTATAAACAGCATATCGATGGTTCTTGTTTTTTTTTTTTTTTAATCCATTCTGATACCCTACGTCTTTTGATTGGAGCATTTAATTCTTTTACATTCAGAGTAATTATTGAAAGATAAGAATTTAATGCTATCATATTACCTATAAAGTCACTGTTCCTATAGATTGTCTCTGTTTCTTTCTGGTCTATGTTACTTTTGGGCTCTCTCTTCACTCAAAGGATCCTGTTTAATATTTCTAGCAGGGCTGGTTTAGTGTGCACAAATTCCTTTAGATTTTGTTCGTCTTGGAAACTCTTTGTCTCTCCTTCTATTCTGAATGACAGCCTTGCTGGATAAAGCATTCTTGGCTGCATATTTTTCCCATTTAGCATGCTGAATATATAATGCCAGTCTTTTCTGGCCTGCCAGGTCTCTGTGGACAGGTCTGCTGCCAGCCTTATATTTCTATCCTTGTAGGTTAAGGATCTCTTGTCCCAAGCTGCTTTCAGGATTTTCTCTTTATCTTTGAAATTTGCAAGCTTCGCTCTTCTATGTCAAGATGTTGACCTCTTTTTATTGATTTTTGAGGGGGGGTTCTCTGTGCGTCCTGGACTTGAATGTTTGTTTCCTTCCTCAGATTAGGAAAGTTCTCAGCTACAATTTGTTCAAATAAACCTTCTGTCCCCCTCTCCCTCTTCATCTTCTGGGACTCCTATGATCCGGATATTATTTCACTTTATGGAATTGCTGAGTTCTCTAAGTTTCCCTTGGTGATCCAGTAGTTTTCTTTCTCTCTTCTTTTCAGTTTCTTTATTTTCCATAATTTTATCTTCTATATCACTGACTCTTTCTTCTGCCTCATTTATCCTTGTTTTTAGAGTCTCCTTTGGGACTGCATCTCAGTAATAGCATTTTTAATTTCAGCCTGACTAGATTTTAGTTCTTTTTTTCTCTAGAAAAGGATTCTCTAGTGTCTTCTATGTTTTTTTTTAGGCCCAGCTAGTATCTTTATAATCGTTGTTTTAAATTCTAGTTCAGACATCTTACCTATACCCTTATTAAATCCCTGCCAGTGTGTAGTATCTCCTGTTCTTTCTTTTGAGGTGAATTTCTCCATCTCATCATTTTGTCCAGAAAAGAATAGAAGAGAGAAAGAGAAAATACAACAATAACCACAACAACAGAACAAAAAACAAACCAGAAAAAAAAAAAACCCCAAAACAAAACAAGGAAAAAAGAAAAAACCCAAGAAACAAAACAACAAAAAAAACCTAGATCCTCAGTGTGTCTTGGTCTGCTTGTTAAAAGAAACTAGATCCCAAGATAAGAAAGAAAGAAAAACATATATATACGCAAATAATAAAATAAAATAAAATACAATGAAAGGAAACAAAAAAATACATAACATATATAAAAACAAAAAATTGAAAAAATAAGAAAATAACTGAAAAAATAATACTGAAATCCTTAAGAATAAAAATCCCACAGATGCTATATACTGTTTTCCCCAAGAGCTGAAGCTTTGCAGCTCTCTATGATCAGTATTCTTGGGGCTGGCCAGTTGTTTCGGCTGCTCTTCTGGGGGCGGGGCCTGTTGCTCTGATTCTCAGGTGCGCTTGCCCTTGTGGAAATGGGCCTCCCTTGCCAGGGGGCTGGGCTCAGTGTAAGTAGCTCAGGATTGCACTAGGTGGCGCTGTTTTGCTCCCTGAAGGCTTTCAGCCCGTTGGGTGGGATGAAAATGGCGGCGCCCCCTCTGTAGCCCTGGAGCTGAAAGTCCTGGCCCCCGCTCTTCTGTGAGCCCTCACAGAAAAGCAGTCAGTCACTCTTGTCTCCCGATTTCTGTCCGAACTTTGCTTCACCCGGCCTGTGACCGAGTGTTTTTATCTTGGGCACCCAACTGAGTTTCAAAACTCCAAATTTTACTGACTCCTGTGGAGCAGGAGGGGGATCTAGCCACGCTTTTGCTGGGCCCCTACCCGGAAAGCAGTCGCAGGACCATGCAATGGTTTGCAGTTTATGGCACAACCGGGCAGAAAGCCGCACCTAGACTCGCTGTTTTCAGCTGGCTTCCCTGCTTAGATGCCTGGGAACTCTGCCACACTCAGGCACCCCCGTTCTTCTTGTGACCTCAGGGATCCTGAGACTATGTTGTCCCACCTGGGATTCCACCCTGCTTCACCACCTGAGCATGTTTAAGCCAGGGATGTCTCCAACTGCAGCAGACTTCTGAAAGTTCCGATTTTGCACTCCGCTCCTTAAGCAGGCTACTTCCCCTTCACTGTATCCTCTGATATATCACCCCATATTCAAGTCGCCACACCTCCTACCTTCCAGAGAGTGGTCACTTTGCTATTTGTAGAATTGCAGCATTTCTTTTCTCAGATCTCTGATTGATTTCATAGGTGTTCAGAATGATTTGATAACTACCTGTATTCGAGGGACCAGAGAATTTTAGGATCCCCTACTCCTCCGCCATCTTAACTCCTGATTATTTTTTATGGAGATAGGCATAAAAGTAGAACAGGATGAATCATGTTGCCATAGGCCTAGATGTGACCCCCAGAAACTGAATTGCTAATGTTTTCCATTTACCTGTAAGTCCCTTCTCAATGTGTCTTATCTGTGCCCACCTTTGAAATCCATTAGCCTGCTGGGCACCCTTGATGGTGCTTCAGGCTATGTCCCCACCACCTAGCACAATACCCTGTATGCACATAGCCCCCAAGAATCATTTGCTAATCAATCCAGTGCTGATTGATTGGCTGCCTTCTCACATTTACATAGCAGCTGAACATCTGGGTATGCGATTAACAATATTGCAATTCTGTATTCAAGTACTTACTGTACTTTATTTCATATATTTTTTTACCAATATTTCTTGTCCTTACTTGCTTATTCATATAACACTCAAACCAATAAAACAGATGCAGAATAAGTAGCTGCCAGTTCAGTTTCATTTGTTCAACAAATTCTTATTAAGCTTACTGAGTTGAGTGCCAGCCATTATGCAAAGTGACGGGATGCAAAGGTGAATAAGGCAGGTGGAGTTTCTGTCCTCATGGAGCTTTTAGGCAAGAAAACAGATAGTTGCAGTGCCATGTAATAACACAAGTTCAAGGTTTTGTGGGAGCACAACAAAGGGCACCGTATCAGTTAGATTCAGGTTCAGGTACAATGCAGAAAACCCAAATAGCAGTAGTTTAAAAGAAACAGACATTTTTCTCTAACATGAATGCCTAGAGATAGATCAGATTTCCACAATGTTAGAGACTACTTCTGTCTTGTTGGTGAGTTGTGTGTGCCCTCCATGCCCAAAGTCACCTCACTGTCCAGGATAGCTGCTAACAACTTACCAATTTACATTTCCAGTCCAGACTTCTCTTTCAAAATCAGACTTAAAATCCAATTGCTTATTTGGTGTCTGTGCTTGAATATCTAACAGACATATCAAAATTCACATGCCTAAAACTGGACTCTGTACCCTCTTTCTCTCCATCCCTACTCAAAAACAAAATAAAACAAAACAAAGCAAAAACCAACAACCTTAGACTCACCCTGGACTTCTCTTTCTCTCAAAACCCTATTCCAACTTATCAGGAAATTCCTTTGGCTCTCCTTCAAAATATATCCAGACTTCTACCTTCTCTCACTTCCTCTACTGCGCCCACTCTGGTCCAAGTCATGATCATCATTTCTCAGCTGATTAAGTGCAGCACCCCATTAACAGGTCTCCCTCCATCCATCTTTGACCCTTTCCATCTGTTTTCACCCAGCAGCCTGAGTGATCCTTTTAAAGTGGAAGTCATTTCATGCATTCCTCTGGTTAGCAATGGCTCCCCATTTTACCCAGAGAAAAGACATATGCAATCCTGGCCTGCACTCCTTCTCTTACCAATTCTCTTACTACTCTCCACCTCACTCATTCCTCTGACCACACTGGCCTCATCACTGTTTCCCAAACTTGCCAGGGCTACTTCAGCTTTTGGTCTCTATACTACCCATTCCCTCTGCCTGAAATGCTCTTCCCCCAGTCTCTACTTGGCCAACTAGCTTCGCATGGTCAGTGAGTAACCCTAAGCACTCTGACAGTCCTGTCCTTTCTCACCCCAGCACTGATGAAACTCTTCATGTGGCTCAGTTTTTGCCTTCTTCCACAGGATGTATCAACTTCTAACATAGTACATTATTTACTTATTACATTTATTCTTTCCTCTCTGTCTCTCCCAGTAGACTATAAGCATTACCAGGGCAGAGATCTTTGCCTATATTGTCCACTGATATGCACTAAATACTCAGAACATGCCTGACACCTAGAAGTTGCTCAATAAATATTTGTTGAAAAAAGAAACCAAACTATATAAAAGAATAAACCTGCTACAATAAGATTCCTTTTTAGTGGTATATAGAAGATAAAGTTTTAAGAATTTAGTGTACAGAACAAGAACTCACCCAGTCATTCAAGGAATCCATGATAATGTTTAAAATAGGAAGTCTACTAATAGGTTCTAAGTCTATAGCTATTCTCTAAGTAGAATTGGATTAGTCCAAAGATAATTTTGGTAAGTAACATTTTGTGAAACAGAAAACATCTCAACATCTCTGTGAACTGCAAAGGAATAGCAGTGCAGACAAAAACTGAGGCCATCAAGTATCCCCAAGATATCAGTTACAAGTAAAGCCTATGCTTTCCTTTTACCAAGCTCAAACTCTTCACAATGTACTATAGCCCCTTTCTTGGCATTTTCAAATCAAATCTAAGACTTCTCTTTTGTTCTCTCAGTTTCACCCTAATCTAACCATTACCCTAAATGATTTTGTGTAACATGATTAACTCTTTAAAATATAAAAGAATTTTTTTTATTTTTTAAAGAGAACCAAGAGGAATAAGTGGTTTCAAACTGTGCAAATTTGAAATTCAAAAATAGAACTTCTACAGACAGAACTGATATTTTTTCATCTACTCTACTAGTCAAGCAAATCATTACAACATCCTATTTGATAGCCTGCCCAGAAAATGTGGTAGCCCTACTGAATTATAAGCAATGTGAGACTCATAAAGGGAAATCAAATATATTATGCTTTCCCCTAATAACAGTTAAGGCGCACTACCTTTGTGGCACAGTAAATGAATATTCTGCACAGTGAATTGGCCAAATAGGCAATGTGATTTGGCAGGTTTGAAAGATGTTGTTAAAAGTTATGCTTTTGGGCAAGCCACAGCCTTTCTTGCAAAGCTGAAGTGAATATTTTCATAGAAGTTTACCGTTAGCATGTATTTTTCTAAAGAAACTAATGCTAAGCAGTGGCTGTTAGCATGTATCTAAAGGAAGTACAATAATTTCCTTGGTGCATATCCCTTGTTCTGATAGAATTTATTATCTAATTGACTTCAGAATTTAGAAAAATATATTTTCGAGGCATAACAGATGCATACATTATGGTCTAAAGATCATAGCAGATACAGCATGTACAAAGAAGGAGGAAAAGTTGAGGCAGGGTTTAAAAATAAGTGAGTTTTTATCACACTTTGCATGCAGAGGAAGACTCAAAATTATGAAACTAATGAGAATCTCACTTGTCAACAGTTTTTATACTAACTTTTTAAACTCAATTTCAGCTCAATGTAACATCTTTAAAAATTTTTGTTTGGTGTTTTAACTCAAAGGAGATTATATTTTTCTTTCTTTTTTTTTTTGTTATATTTACATATATGTTAGATTCCAAGCAAGCTCCAAGTGCACTTGGGTAAGTGGACCAATTTTCAGATATGTTGGTCTTTTATGGAAAGCCAAGTGATATACGTGGTCCTTAACACAATCAGTAATGCAATGGGAAACACGAGGGGAAAAATAAGCTGTGGATTAAGTTGGCAGATGGGAAAATACTTTCAGAAGTGTATAAAATGCCTTTAAGGAGAAGGAAATGTGAATAAAAGAGAGAGAAATAGAGGTATCACTTGTGTTATAGAATATATGCATTATATGTATATCTTACATTAATTTCATATATATTCTATATACATATTATTAATATATTATTTCAGAGGCAGTTTGCATTGCATTGCATTTTGTTTATCTAAAGTAAAAAAAAAGTTCAGGTTGACCAGCATTCAATATTGGAGGTGTATGAAAATGCAGAAGGGCAGTTGAAAGAGGGGTTAGGACTCTGTGACATGGGGGAAGGGCATCCTGGCTAGTTCCACTCCACAGAACACTTGCCCAGTTCTGGTGACTCTGCTTTCTTCCTGCTTCTCAATCAACTAGAAACACAAAAACATTCTGCTCTGCCTCAGGATTTCTTCTTTCTCACTCAACCTCTACAATATTGGTTTTTCCTTTCTTCTTTTATTGAATTACCTAAAAGAAGGAGCCCTCGATTTGTCAAAGAGTCAGGAACAGAACTCAGTCCTTCCCTGCTCACCTCACCCCAAGCCCCCACCCCCCAGTCGTGTACTGAAGCTGGCTCTTACAAGCTGCATCCCAGGCAGCCCTGCCCAACATTACACTTAGTGGCACCATGTCGGTAGCTTGAAATTGGCTGTGGCAGGAGTATTTACACCAAGGAAAATGGTAAAGCCTAAAAATCAGTTTTTGTTTCTTTGTTTTCCAGAGAGCCATTGTTAAACATTTGCTAGCACAACACTGCCTAAATTAAACCACAGATTCTGTTGCCTAGCCTATTAGGTTCAAATAGTTTTCGATGTATCATATATGGAGAGACTTTAATTGCCAGTAGTTTTGCTTATCACAGATTTCCAAAGGTGCTCTAAAGTTAATCTTTAGTTTATGTTCTCTGTACACCACAATTTAATAAGAAGAACTGTGATCCTGCATTTGAATTTTAAAGAAATCCTTAGGTATTTCTATCCAAGAAAACCAACCAACCCACCAAACTACCAACCACACCTATGATTTGCCATGCTTTCATGCAGATGTTTCTATGCTTCACACAGAGATTTAGTAATGAGAGCAAGTCTTCCATTTCTCAAGAAAACAGCTTCCTTCCTCTGCCTTCTTCCAAGGGCATGAGCACCCTAAAAAGAGGAAATGTGGCTACAAAGCCAGTTTCATCCTTGGTCATTGGACAGAAGTGATGGATTCCTGTCCTACATTTAGGTCTTTCATCCATTTGAGTCTATTTTTTTTGTGTATGGTCTAAGAAAGTGGGTCCAGGTTCATTCTTCTGCATGTGGCTGTCCAATTTTCCCAACACCATTTGTTGAAGAGACTGTCTTTTTTCCATTAGATATTCTTTCCTGCTCTGTCGAAGGTTAGTTGGCCATAGAGTTGAGGGTCCATTTCTGGGCTCTCTATTCTGTTCCATTGATCTATGTGTCTGTGTTTGTGCCAGTACCATACTGTCTTGATGATGACAGTTTTGTAATAGAGTTGGAAGTCTGGAATTGTGATGCCACCAGCTTTGCTTTTCTTTTTCAACATTCCTTTGATTATTCGGGATCTTTCCTGGTTCATACAAATTTTAGGATTGTTTGTTCTAGCTCTGTGAAAAATGTTGATGGTATTTTGACAGGGATTGCATTGAATGTGTAGATTGCTTTGGGTAGCATGGACATTTTAACCATATTTGTTCTTCCAATCCATGAGCATGGAATGTTTTTCCATTTCTTTGTGTCTTCCTCAATTTCTTTCATGAGTGTTCTATGGTTTTCTAAGTACAGATCCTTTGCGTCTTTGGTTAGTTTATTCCTAGGTATCTTATACAACTCCTCTTTCAGCTATGTGGCATTTATACAGTTTCATCACACAGGATTTCTACTACATACAAATTAAACTAATCTTTATTTCCATATGAAAAATTTGCAAAAATGAAACTGATTATACTTCATATAAAATTAAGTACCAATGAAAACAATATTTGGATACTAAAGTGTAAGACATTACATAAACACAAAGGCAGATAGATTTCATATCACAAATATTTAGTTGTAGTAGCACTGAATATATTACTCGTCATAGAAACATTATCTAAATAATAATTAATGTTTGACTTCAGTTACAATTCTTAAATTACTAACTCACTAGAAACAATATTTGCCTCCCTGGCTTCCATCCCAATGAGCACTATTGGATGTGTTTTTGCTACTGTACATTGAATGTACTGGACAGGTACACACCCCGGAGGGTTTTTATTCACCAAAAAAATTTTTTTTGAGTGCCTACTATATACATAGTTTTTCTACCATAGTTCTAGATGCTGGTTCTCTTCTGCTTGCTTCCATTTTCTCAGAATAAGAAGCAAGTTCATTAACTGAGAGTGAGAATGAGGAAGGGGACATTGGAGAGATTAGAGAAAAGATGTGAAATAGTTGTCTGTGGGATTCTGAAGGAAGGGATGGATCAGGAGAATGTAACATGATTACTAGGGGTAGCATTGAGTCCACTTGAGGCCAGCAGTTGTGAATATAAAGTGTCTTTTCTGTAGCCACATTCAGCTGTGTGGGTGCAGGAGGCGTAAGATTTAACCAAGATGAGGTTTTGCCAAATGAATATGAAGTGAGAAAGGGCAAAGGAAAGAACATGTGCCCCAAAGTTGGCCATGGAATTTAAGCTAGGAAGGAGGGAAGTGATGAGATGATGGGGATGAGGATATGGTAGTAAGAACAGTGGCTTGTGGGTCTTGTTGGAGTCAGGATACTAGACGAGACTGCTGGAAAGATAAGAGATGGAGTTAATATTAGGATATCTACTAAGTCCTATTTTTAAACCCAACTAAAGTTTGGGTTTTTTTTCTCTGTATTCTCAGTGTCTAGCACAAGGTATGGTACATCATCTATATATTGAATAAAAATGATGAATGAACAAATCTTTGATCCTATATTTGAGTAATACCAAGTATGTGAAGAACAACTACATTGATGGATAGCACATTCTCCACTCCCTGAACTAGATTCAGCAGATACTCTCTTTGTTTTGATTTGATCTCCAAGGTTCCTTTGAGATTATGGTTTGACAAATATTAAACTAAGATCTGACAATCAGCAGAATGTGTGCACCTTAGGAAGCTAATGTATTTAATAGCCAATGTACATCACATAGAAATGTAAAAAAATAGAAATACTAATTAAAACAATTATAATAAAAATACAACCTTCCAAAGATGAGTTATTTAAGAATAAAAACAAAGCTATTTTGAAAGATTTTGAATCTATAGTATTAAGTTCTCAAACATAGACACATTCATATTTGTAGTCTGAGGAAAGCTTAGATAGTAATTAACGAAACATACTTTAAAAGGCTTTGTCATCTTTTCTGGGGAAAGCAGCTCTAACTTTTTGTCAAGCAACTTAAAATTTGTCCTCACTTGAAAAATCTCTTGGTAGATGAAGAGTAAGCTATGACAATTTACTCTGGAATTCTACAGCATGCCTACAAAGTCTGAAAACATAGCTAAGTAAACATAATGTTGTGAAGGGCATTGTCAATCCATAAAAAGATGATTCCATAGGAGAGGTGTGATTTCTATATTCACTCAGGACTAGACTGAGCTGCCATATAATTTTTTAAGTATAGTTTGCACACTGTGTTACATTAGTTTCAGGTGTACAACATAGTGATTCAACAAGTTTATACATTATGCTATGTTCACCACAAGTGTAGCTACCATCCGTCCTGATACATCACTATTACAGTATTCTTGGCTATATTCTGTATGTTGTGCCTTTTATCCCTGTGACTTAATCATTTCGTAACTGGAAGCCTGTATCTCCCACTCCCCTTCACCTATTTTGCCCAACCCCCAAGCCCCTTCCCCTCTAGCAACCATCAATTTGTTCTCTGTTTTTATAGGTCTGATTCTGCTTTTCCTTGTTTATTCATTTTCACTTATATGTGAAATCATATGGTATTTGTCTTTCTCAGTCTGACTTATTGCACTTAGCGTAAGACCCTCTAGGTCCATCCATGTTGTCTCTAACGGCACAATCTCGACCTTTTTATGGCTGAGTAATATTCCACTCACTACCCATTTGTCTACTGATGGACATGAGCTGCTTCCATACCTTAGCTATTGTAAATACTGCTGCAATAAACACAAGGGTGCATATATCTTTTCAAATTCATGTTTTTGTCTTCTCTGGGTAAATACTCAATTGTGGAATTATTGGATCATATGGTATTTCTCTTTTTAGTTTTTGAAGAACCTTCATACTTTTTTCCACAGTGGCTGTACCAATTCAGATAGTTTTCGAATAAATAAAAAAGTGAGGAGTAATGTTTGTAGCTCTAATTTCTTCACATACTACTTTGATGATATAAGGATCAATTTCTTCATTTTCCTCTTACACACAAAAGTAATATAGAGGACGTGTGAAACAATGGCAGAAACTTTGAGTTTCTTATGATCCTGGGTACTTATAATCCTTAGAACAATATTGGAGCTCCATCAAAATCCATTCTGTCTTTCATTCATGGCCCATGATATCTCAGAAAGATGGCATTTTGCATCATTTCTTGTGTATGACCATGTAAGTGTTCACCCATGGAAGGTGAGAAGCAAAGAGCCTAAGACTGAGTCTACCTCTTTCAGACCTAATTTCCCATTCCCATTAACTGGAACTTCAGTGTGGTATTGACTTGAGTTGTATTTTACAGATGACAAGACAGGGCCCTAGGGGATGGTGGAGCAACTACTGGAAGGGACCTGTGTCCCAGAGTAACTATGAAGAGCAGAGAGTCTATACTAAACTGAACTATTACTCATCAGGACTTTACATAAAAGAGAAATAAACTTCTGGTTCTTGAGCCGCTGTATTGTTGGGTCTCTTTGATACAGTAATTACCTTTACCCAGACACATACAAATGCCAAATCAAGTAGTGCCATCACAGAGTTGTCAACTATATTATGAATTCACAAATGGTAACTTTTCTGAATTAAATTCAACCTACCACCAAGGAGGAAAGAGAATTCCCTTCTCTCTCAAAAAGAAGAAGAGTGACATCATGAAGTGTGCCGAGATCAGGGCTATAAAGTTTCACTGGGTTCACTAAGCTATCCCTAAGGCTTCTCTTGTTTTGGAATGGGTTTTGAAGCACCAGTAATTGAAAAGTGAATTTAAGAAGAAGAGATTTAAACTTGATGTGGAAGCTATGGCTCAAGTTGGACCACAATACAATTATTAAAATGAGCAAAAGGTCTAACATGCCATTGCCTAGAAAGTGAAACAATACTGTCTCTTCCATTGCAGAGTTTAATTTATTCATTATTTGTTTCACACAACTTGAAAGATACTCCTAAAAGGAGCTGTTGGTGTTTTAAAATGGTGTTTTCCAGAATGAACACATATTTCATGTTTTCTATTTTACTTTACCAGTGAAAAGCCGGAGGAATTTGTGTGAGAGAAACAATGCTTTCTTATTCATGCAGGAAGTCAATTCCAACAAAAATAATTTGTCAGGGCCCCTTTGGTTGTTTGAGACAAAATTCAACACAAATCAGTTTAAACACAAAAGGGGCATTTCTTGGCTCATAACTGAAAAGATGGAAATGGCAGGGATGCTTGGCTCCAAGACTTTATCTCCCCTTCTCTCATCTGCTTGTCTCTGCTTGTCTTTATTCACTCTTGCTACAGAGATTTCCTACCCAGAGAGGTATACTGCCTGGGAGAGCCCCCTATCCTTACCCAGTAATTCTGAAGATGCAAGAGGCAAGCAGAATTCTCCTCTGCTGGCAACAAGAGAAAAATCCCTGGCAGGGCTTTGATTGGCTTCTCTTTGGTCCCCTGTGAATCCCTGGGCCAATCATGTGGGCAGGAGATTGTGGATATTTGATTGGTCGGGCTTTAGTCACATGCATACCCTTGGATGAAGAGCTATAGAAAAGAGAGTTTCAGAGTTTTAAATATTTTTGTAACATCTTTTTCTTTGTAATTTGAAAAATAATACTGGGTTTGAAATATTTAAACAATACTCTTGCTGCTTCCTTCTCTAAATAATTAAGTTTTAATCCTAATTAACTGACTCCTTTTCTATACTGCTAACCATCCAATGACAATGGTACTGGGACTAATTAATTGCACTTCATCTCAAAAAATACTTTCCTACTAGGGGCTCCAGTTTATAGTTTGGTTATTCTATATTCCTGTGAGATTAGCAAACTTGGAAAGGAAATGAAATGGCTCAAGTTTTAAATATACATATACTGTATGAGATGTTATGTTAACTTGTGGATAAGGCCCTGGCTCACCTAAACTTGTCATTTATAAAATATTTATTGTATCAGGAAAGGTGTGCAGAAATAGGGAAGACAAAATCCCTGCTTGAAAGGTTTACATAATAACTCTGGAAGCCACTGCAACAGGGCATCATGATTATTAAAACTGTAAACTGCTTCCTGGAGGGGCAAATAGAGGTAACTGGCTGCATGTTACAATCCACAGTTCAGTTTGGCATAGCATCTTGCACAAAAGCGTATCCCAAACCACTTTACAGAAGTGAAATTTCCATTCTCAAGCCAATATATGCTATACATTACAGAACAGCTGTGTGCAAACATTGCCTCATGGGGGGAAAAAAAACTCAAGGCATTAGGTCATGAGATGAAAATTCAAAGGAGAACTTAGGAGGCATGGACCAGTAGGGCAGAAAGGAGGGAGAAGAGGAAAAAATGATAGGCAAGGAAACACATTAATTTGCAAGATTTAGAAATGAATCTGTGATAAGCTTAAGAGACATCGCACACTTTTTCCCTGGGAAAATTGAGAGTGAGACAATCTTTTACATGATCCAAAGGAGTAACAGCAGAAGTTAAACAAAAAAATTATGAAGTGAAAGCTGACAAACTTTCACAGTAGTGGTATAATTACATAGGATCGGTAATTTCAACTACTATGGGATAAAGGCAATAAAATTATATATTTTGAGGTCACCTGAATTATGGTAAACTATTACCTGAAAATGTTAGGGGATGAGATGTATTGTGAAAGCTAATTTCATAAGCATAAATACTATATATATATTGCACATTTTAAAGTAAATAGAATTTTATAAAATATACTTAATACTGAGACAAACCAATTAGATTACATTCTTTCAAATCTTGCCTGGCTTTAAGAAACCATAAAATGTCAATTTTTATTTTATTTTTGAGTTCTAGAAGTATCATCTAGTAGGGAATTGTATTTAACAAATGATGACAGAGTTTGCTGTACTTAAATTGGATTCCTAATATAAAATCCTGCTTTTAAGCTAAATAAAAATTTTTATGTAGAAATGACTCTCAAGAATTTTTTTTACTATTTATATTTCCTATCATTTAAATAACACTGAAATATTTTTAAAAATTCAAATTCTCCATTCTGGATGTTCACTAGAAGCTTAAGTTTCTATTTCAGGTATCATCCAGATTGCAAATTAGCCTTCCATACACTGTGTGTATCAAGAACATTATTCAAGTTCCATGAACTCCAAGATTACCCATTTAACAACAGGTTTACATAACTCATTACAAGTTATATACTTCTGTTAAGGGGATATACTCTTGAGTAATGGAGTTTTCCACATAAAAATATGATTAACTCTGTATCTTGTGTAAGCTATTCATGCTTGGCATCTGCTCATTTTAATTTGGCAGGTATTACATTTTACAAGATGCATATAACACTATGCATGAAAAGTGAGGAAATCAAACCATAATGTATTATTTCCCAAAATATCTGGAAATGCTGGATACTCAGTTGGGTTGTAGATAAATTTGGCATGTCTGGCCTTTAAAGGACATGGAAGATTACACAGATGGTCACTGATTTTGGCAGCATAACAGGGGTTTAGTAATGACGGATAATTAAGATTGCCACTAAACTGAGTATGATTAGGTTTTCCTTTACTTTTTTTTTTAAGATTTTATTTATTTATTTGAGAGAGAGAGAGACAGAGATAGCAATAGAAAGCAAGAGCGGGGAGGAGAGGGAGAAGCAGGCTCCCTGCTGAGCAGGGAGTCCAATGAGGGGTTCAATTCCGGGACCCCAGTGAGCCCAAGGCAGACGCTTAACCAACTGAGCCACCCAGGCACCCCTTTCCTTTACCTTCTTAGATGTACATGGTATTGTTTTTTAAGCCATGCTACCTGAAAAAAAAAAATCACTGTGTCTTAGAAGGAAAATCAATTGACCTTTCAGGAATTTTTATACTATCATATATTTATATATTTTTATCTTAAGAATGATGATAGAACGTGCACCCCAGTGTTTATAACAACAATGTCCACAATAGCCAAACTATGGAAAGAGCCAAGATGTCCATCAACAGACGAATGGATAAAGAAGAACATATATATATGTGTGTGTGTGTGTGTGTGTGTGTATATATATATATATATATATATATATATATATATATATATATATATATATATAATGGAATATTATGCAGCCATCAAAAAGCACAAAATCTTGCCATTTGCAACCACGTGGATGGAACTAGAGGGTATTATGCTAAGTGAAATAAGTCAATCAGAGAAAGACAAGTATCATATGATCTCACTGATATGAGGAATTCTTAATCTCAGGAAACAAACTGAGGGTTGCTGGAGTGGTGGGGGGTGGGAGGGATGGGGTGGCTGGGTGATAGATACTGGGGAGGGTATGTGCTATGGTGAGCGCTGTGAATTGTGTAAGACTGATGAATCACAGACCTGTACCTCTGAAACAAATAATACATTATATGTTAAAAAAACAAAAAAGAAGATAGTAAGAAGGGAAAAATAAAGGGGAGATAAAAGAGGGGGAGACGAACCATGAGAGACTACGGACTCTGAGAAACAAACTGAGGGTTCTAGAGGGGAGGGGGTGTGAGGATGGGTTAGCCTGGTGATGGGTATTAAAGAGGGCACATATTAAATGGAGCACTGGGTGTTATACGCAAACAATGAATCATGGAACACTATATCAAAAACTAATGATGTAATGTATGGTGACTAACATAACATAATAAAATAAAATAATAATAAAAAAGAATGATGATAGAATAAAGGATCCTCCTCTGCATGTTCATCTCCCCCATATGCTCACCTCAGAATGAAAAGCAGAATAACAGAGTGGTTAACAGTGTTGGATGCAGAGTCAGAATGATCATCTTGATTTAGCAATTTCCATGTCTGTGTGATGGGAGGTAAAAATTGTACTGACTTCAGCACATAGCATGATGCCTGACATATGACAAGCATGGGATAAACAGTGGCTACTCTTACTGCTGTGATTACTATTTGTAACTCTGAGATTTCTCAGATAACCCTGAGAAGTCTTCCGGAGATATGGTGATGAAGGTTCCAGCCGCACTGCTGAGGTCCTCCTCCCCAGGTCCTCCTCCCCAGTTTCAGCCTCATCTCAGAGTCCAGCCATCCTAGTGATGGTGACATAGGTGGGATAGCAGACGACTCCGCAGCCTGAGAAGACTCTACTCTGTTGGCTGCTGTCTCAACTGTGCCCTTCTCTAAGGAGGGAAGCATCATGTAGCAGAAACACACACACACACACACACACACACACTCTCTCTCTCTCTCTCTCTCTCTCTCTCTGGAAATCTCAGTTTGAGTTCTGTATCAAGTTTCACAGATCACTTATTCCAGGGGTTCTTAACCTGTGTTTGAACTTTGGAAAGAGGAAGATGTCCATGAATTCCTAGAAATTATATGCTAAATTTTTATTTTTTAGTGTTCATTTTTATGGCAAGAGAAATCCATGACTTTCAACAGTTTCTCCAAAGATTCTGTGTCCTTAAAATAATCTGGAACCACACTCATCGAGCTTCAATTTCTTTCTCTATAAAACGGGACTAAAAATAATGGTCCTACTGGCCTCACAGGGTTGTTCCGAGGGTCCATTTAAATAGAGTGTGAAAGACTGTAAGTCCTCACTATAGACGCATTTGCTATTCCTAAACTTGCTGCCGTTATTTTTTTAAAATCAGTATGCGTGAACAGTTCTGATTACACAGTGTCATCCACAAGGAACTCAAAATCTTATATCTACTTTTTGAAAACCATGTCATAGCTTGCCCAAGCAGTAAGCATTGAAAAGCAGATTGAGGCACTACCTCCAGAAAATAGTCTACAGATGTGTTTTGTTCAGTTCACACAGCGTTCTCTCAAAAATGGATTGGTTGTCAACATTTAGAAATCAGGGGTTTTCACTTAAAAAATCAGATTTTAGGTTACTTTAAAAACTGAAATATCTGGCATCCCTGAGTCACCTTTCTGGAAGCCAACTAGCCAGAGCTGAGTACAGAGACATATGCTTCCTGTATCCCCAAAAGGAGTCTGGCCCTCCTGCTTCCCTCCTTTGGCCACGTAAGTGTCCCCAGCCTACAGATGTGAAGTCTAAATCTTAACTGAGTATAATTAGTCTGCTTTGAAAAAATATAAAATAAGGTATCACCTCCCCTTTCTTCTTAGAAAGTCCTTTCAAACTTCAAATATAGAATATTTAGAATACACATTCAGGCAATTAAGGAGAGAGTATCTGTATTTTCCACATACATTGCTCTTTCTGTTAGCAAATTGTGACCCTTTGAAAGAACATCCTCTAACAGGAATACTGAAGGGCAAGACCCATGACATGAGTATAAGATCCAAGAAAGAGGCAAGTGGGGGCACCTGGGTGGCTTAGTCGGTTGGGTGTCTGCCTTCGGCTTGGGTCATGATCTCAGGGTCCTAGGATTGGGCCCCGTGTTGGGCTCCCTGCTCAGTGGGGGCCTGCCTCTCCCTCTCCCTCTGCTGCCCCCCCTGCTTGTGCTCTCTCTCACACTCTCTCTCTTAAATAAACAGAAGATCTTTGGGGGAAAAAAAAGAAGAAAAAAAAAGAAAGAGGCAAATGATGTGATTGGGGAAAACCTGTAGGTTTACAATGGAAAGTCATGACTCTGACTCATAATTTGAGCTTGTACAAATCAATAAGTATGGAGAAATAAATGGACTGCTAATATATCATTTGGGAAAACTTCAAATGAATCATCAACTCAAAGAGCCTCTTGATTTTGACCTGAGTTTTAAGGATAAGAAAATTGTGAAATACAGGAAGGTGTTTGTTTACCTTAAATTTCATAGGTTACAAGAGATTTCATAAGGCTGAAATTTTTCTCTGGAACTTATGAGGAGGAAGAGCCACTATGAAAATTAAAAATGCATGGTGAATCAACAAATGAATGGATAAAGAAGATGTGGCATATATCTATATCTATATATACAATGGAATATTACTCAGCCATCAAAGAGTGGAATCTTGCCATTTGCAACAATGTGGATGGAACTAGAGGGTATTATGCTAAGCAAAATAAGTCAGTCAGAGAAAGACAAATACCATATGATTTCACTCATATGTGGAATTTAAGAAACAAAACAGATGAACATAGGGAAAGGGAAGGAAAAATAAAATAAGATGAAAACGGAGGCAAACTAGGAGAGGCTCTTAACTGTAGGAAACAAACTGAGGGTTGCTGGAGGGGAGGTGGGTGGGGAGATGGAGTAATTGGGTGATGGGCATTAAGGAGAGCACTGGATGTAATGAGCACTAGGTGTTATATGCAACTAATGAATCACTAAATTCTACCCCTGAAACTAATAATACAGTATATGTTACCTAAATTGAATTTAAATAAAAAATTTTTCAAAAGAGAAAATTCATGGTGAAAAATTAAGGATTGGGAAATTCTTGATGTTCTCCTTTTTTTTTTTTAAGACTTATATATTTATTTATTTGAGAGAGAGAGAGAGTGAGCGAGAGAGCACGAACAGGGGGGAAGAGCAGACTCCCCGCCAAGCAGGGAGCCCGATGTGGGGCTAGATCCCAGGACCCTGAGATCATGACCTGAGCCGAAGGCAGACGCTTAACTGAGAAGGAAGACTGAGCCACCCAGGCACCCCTTGATGTTCTCCTTTTTAAATAAAATATTCTGTTATGTTATTAAGGAGCCCCAAATAATGAAGAGGCTGCTATGGATTACAATAAAGAAGATAAAACGATACCAGGAAACCCACTTAGATATGATTAGAATGGACTGCCTTTCAAAACCGTTCTTAGACTCTGGTCCAAGATGATTGGCTCTAAGGAATGCTCTATTTTTCTTACAAATGTTGATACTGACATTAGAATTTTGATTCTAATCTGTATCAGCTACATAGACCTGGGAAAGATTTCAAGATTTATACAGTCATTACCAAACTAAAATTTATGCTGGATCATGCGCTATCGTAAATGTTTTGGCAAAAGCGATGTGGTATAACAGAGGCTGTCCATTGGAGTCGTATGGCCCGTAGGAAGTTTTCCTAAACCT
Source organism: Mirounga leonina (assembly GCF_011800145.1). Taxonomy (NCBI): domain Eukaryota; kingdom Metazoa; phylum Chordata; class Mammalia; order Carnivora; family Phocidae; genus Mirounga; species Mirounga leonina. The sequence goes on along the minus strand of NW_023270825.1, from coordinate 58,978,041 downwards.
AATTGCAGGGGCTATTTGGGTTAGAGCAAGGTTGCACTGTAAATCTGCCATTCTTAGAGGGCCAACTTTCTCAGATGCATATTGAACCAATATTCTTGCTATGAAACTGTGTAAGCTAGATTCTGTGCCACTATCGTAAAATGCTCCTCAATAAACTTGTTTTCACAAAAAGTTTGCCCACTCATGCGTCCCAAAGCTGTTGTAATCTTCACTGTCGAGGCTGATCTAACAGCAGGGACATTATTCTGTTTCTTGACATGTTTAAAGTTCTCTAATGGATAAAGCTAACAGCTATGGCTGTTTCAACTGTCACTTGATTACCCCGGAGGGATTTTCTTTTCTTTGTCTTTTTTTCCCTTTTTGTCTTTAAAATTGGCCTCCTAGTTTGTTTTTAACTACCTTGTGCACAGAGGTCTGAAGGGGGAAGCAGATCAAAGATCAGCTTGCAACATAAAGAGCAGCTGTAGTTAATTAAAGGCAAATGAAGGACATCTGACCAGATTCTTTATGAGCCGCCTTGTCACACATTCAGCAGTCTATAATCTCCGTGACCTTGTCCCTTGGTCCCGAACTGTCGCCAGACCTGAGAAATGGATGTGTCTTGAATTGTATATGAATTTAAAAAATGGGGGGAATGTTCAGGGTGGGACTTAGGAAGGAGTAAGTGATGTGGAAGAAGAACACACAAAAGTGGAGTCACCTGGGGTAGGGAGAAGTCACCTGGAGCTTCCACTGTAAAGCAGTGAGTCTTTTCCCACACTGAAAATAAAGTGGTTTGGTATAAAGAGGTAGAGGTAGATAATTAGATTATAAAAGGTAACATTTGAGAGGTGAAATGCAATACTTGTTCTGCTATGATTTGAGAGAAAATAAGCTAAAGATAATCCTATAGTATCCACTATTTGATTTCTTAAAAATTTGTAATTGTTCCTATTTTTTTTTTAAATGTTATTAAAATCTAAATAACATGGAGCGCCTGGGTGGCTCAGTCGTTGGGCATCTGCCTTGGGCTCAGGTCATGATCCCAGGGTCCTGGGATCGAGCCCTGCATCGGGCTCCCTGCTCCGCGGGAGGCCTGCTTCTCCCTCTCCCACTCCGCCTGCTTGTGTTCCCTCTCTCACTGTGTCTCTCTCTGTCAAATAAATAAATAAAATCTTTAAAAAAAAATCTAAATAACGCAAGTAAAACAATTAATGAGTTTTTCTAATTTTGAAAGCAATACATGTTCATTCTAAATCCTTGAAAAGTCCCAGAGACATCTAAGAAAAAAAATAAAATTCCCCCAGAATCCAGCCTCTGAGAGAATCTTGTTAAGATTTATATTTAAATCAAAAGAAAAAAAATTTGAGTATATACTGTCAACAAATCAGTGAAGTTGCACAGTGCCTGTTTGTGGATGGCTGACATGCCTACAAAGCATGGATGATGGAATGAAAAGTGTGGGTTCTCACAAGTCGGTAACCTCTATCAGCACCAGGGAAATGGCTGTCAGGGCCTGCATCGGCCTCTTAAAAATGCATCACCGGCGCAGGTAAAAGAAAAGCCACTGCATCCTCTATAGACCCCAGAGTGATGGGACAGCTCCTGTTTCTGCCTGTTAGTTAACTTGCTATGGCCCAGAATGGCACGCTCCATGCCCCAACTTCCACCTTCTCTCGACTGAAGGTTGAGGATTATAGGAAAAATGCCAACTTTACAGGATTGTGTAAGGAAATAGAGGAGATTGTATCTCTAGGAATGCTCTGGAAATTGCAAAATATTAATTATTAACTATTATTAGCAGTAATTGAGGTGCTGTAGAAAACATTAAAAATGATTAAGAATCATGGCATCTGGGTGGCTTTGTCGGCTGGGCAACTGACTCTTGATTTCAGCTCAGGTCACGATCTCAGGGTCGTGAGATCAAGTCCAGCATCGCCTCTGTGCTCAGATGGGAGTCTGCTTGGAATCGCTCTCTCTCTCCTTCTGCCCTTGCCCCTGCTCTCTTTCTCTCTCTCCAAATAAATAAATACATAAATAAAATATTTTTAAAAAATGATTAGGAATCTACCTTCAAGGAGTTTTTAGCATGCGTGTGGAGGTATAGTACATAAAAAAATGTTAATTAAAATTTGAAAATAGGTTCAACTTTACAATGCAAGCCATGTGCCAGATAATCATCAGGTTAACTGTAAACATCTGAGAAGGAATGATACAGTAGCCTATACTATAGGGTTTTGGTTTATTTGTTTCTGAACAAACATATCAGAACTAATGTACATAAGTGAGTGTTATCCTTTTCAAAATTGTCACCTTCACTTTCTACAGACCTTAAAAAGGTATCGCCATGGTTTAAAACATTTTTGAACTGTATGGGATTCCCTTGAACCTGTGGTATATAATTTTTAAAAACCAAAAGTTGTAATTTTGAAGACAGATTCAGTTTCTGGAAAGAACTGAGCACCGGTTAGAACCAAGAATGGTGAGTACAGAGGCTGACACCAAAAGAAATGTGGCCACATGAAATGAAATTAATCATTTTATATAAGACAAATTATTTCTGAAGAGAATTTCAAGTGTGGCTATCCAAAAAATATTTTAATTAAGGCAGTGCCTTGAAATAAGCTACTAAATAAGCTACTAAAAGGGTGATATTCAATTGAGTGAATAAATTCTGATTTATTTTTCATTTTAGAAAGTACTAGTTACTTTATATTCAACTTCAGAGGAGAGAGATATGAGAAGGATTTGCAGTCTAATTCTGGATTGTTATTGAAGGATAGACAAGATATGGCTGGGGGTGAATTTTAGGGAAGTAGGATGGTATGTAAAGAGTGATCGGGGGCACAGAGAACTTTTAGGGCAGTGAAAGTGTTTCTTATGATACTATAATGATGGATACATGTCATTTTACATCTGTTATAACCCATAGAATGTACATCACCAAGAGTGAAACCTAATATCAACTATGGACTTTGGGTGATAATGATGCATCAATGTAGGTTCATCAGTCGTAACAAATGCACTGCTCTGGTGGGGGATGTTGATAGTGGGAGGTGTTTGTGTGTGTAGGGGTGGAAGGTATAAGGGAACCTTCTCTACCTTTTCCTCCTTTATATTCTAAAAAATAAAGTCTATTAAAGAATGATGATTGGAAAGCACAAGGCATCGATGGGAGGAAAGAAGAATTAGAAAGCATTCCAGGCAAAGAATAAAAAGAGTATAAATGAGAGAAGAAGGCAAAGTTGCAGGAAATGAAAGGATTTCAGCACAGTGCTGTCCAATAAAACTTTCTGCAATTATGGAAATATTTTATAATCTGTGCTATCCAATATGATAGCCACTAGCCTCATGTGGCTACTGAAGCACATGAAATGTGGCTACTCTGACTGAAGAAATGATTATTTTGTTTTTATTTACTTTTAATTAAATTAAATCCAAATAGCTATATATGGATAGCAGATACCATTCTGGATAGTGCAGGATAGAGCATGGAGGGGGGATCCTGTGAGATAGAGATGGAGAGTTAGGATAGGATATAGCTAGACACTGGAGGATCTTCAGCTATGTTAAGGAGCATTAAATTTATCCCAAGGAACATGAAAAGCCAATGAAAAGATTTAAGGGGGGAGTAATTAACATAATCAATTTATTTGCTTTTTGGCATCAGGCTACAATGAAAAGGATGGATTAGGGTTAGGATGATGGTTTGCGTAGAGGCAGGGGTGCCAGGGAAAAGGCTATTTGATAATCTAGGCAATAGATGCCATGACCCAAAAGGATAGAAATAAAGGAAACTGAGGGACATTTGAGAAGTGAAGAAAAGGATGGACTAGATGTTAGGAATAAGGGAGGGAGAGGGAGAGATTGATGAGGCCTGAGGATGATGGATGGTGGTATCATGCACTGAAGAACAGGCCTGAGGAGATGACCAGTCCTGTTAGAGACACGTTGAATGTGATGGGCCTGCTAGGCATCCAAATGGGATGATACACATTTGTGAGCTACGCACATGTGGATTGTCCCTGAAGCCATGGGAGGGGATCACACCATCCAGGGAGAGTCTGAAAGTGAGAAGAGGGACTAGGACAAAACCCCAAAGAATACCAATACCCTGACATGATTCTTCTCCTTGTAAGTCAGTTTTATATTCATTCCTGCATATTGTAGCAAGCCACATTAATCTGCACTTGTTGTCTTTTAAATAAAAACCCCAAGCTTACATTCTCAGCACCCCATGGCACCTCACGGTATTTGGTAATCTCTCCCCCACCCCACCCCCATTTTTAGGACACACTGACATATGAAAAATGTTATTTTAAATTTAGGTTTTTTCATTCAGGACACAATTTCAGATACAACAGAGTGAAGTCTAATGCAAACAAGAAAAATTACTGGTAAGAAACTATATATAAGTTAAGCACATTTTAAAAGAAGTAAGAATACAGTCATCAAAAAAAAAAAAACCCCACAAGTGTTTCTCTCTCCTATAAATTGATTATTAAACAAATGTCCAGTGCCCTTACTACATCTGGCAAGCCACCAAATAAACTACTAACAATTAATCACATCACAAAATGAGGAAATATACTGATTTTTTTAAGTGGAAGCATAATACAAACTCTCCTAGCTAAATACAAATGATGATGATACCATTCCAGGAAACTGCAGTTTGCTTTATCAACAGTTTTTATTACAGAGCCTTAATGGAGGGTGCCATTGCTCCTACTTGTGATCCAGAACTTGGGGTCATGCACAGTAAAGGTATGCAAGTAATACTCTCAATTCTTTAGGTGTATCAGACTGTCACATATTCTTATTTGAGGAAGCACAGCTAATAGATTAATTGAGATTTTACTTATTGCACTTTAAATAATCATAAAAACCAGCAGGCAATGCAAATATAAGTCTAGGGACCACAGGGTCATTCTTCTTTCCAGAACCCAATATATACTTCCCCATAAATAGATTATGATAGACCCTGTATTGGGTCATTCTTTCATTTAACAGCCTCTTATTAAGCATTAACTAAGTATCAAAATAGAGTTTTCAGCTTCCTGCTGACCTTAGAGGTATGAAAAAGAAGGTCTCAAAATGTTGGGAGATGAGATACCGTGGGGGTAGTGACAGGATCTCATCTGTGTTTTCAGAGAGAGAACACAGGCAGCAGAACTACAATGCAGAGAGACCGAATTCATGAACCTAGTTAGAAGACTTTTCCAGTAACGTGGATGAGAACAGATGAGTGCATGAAATTGGGAAGTGGTGCTGGAGATGAGAGAGAGGGATTAAACATATTTAGAAGTCAATTGGGAATTGAGAAATAATCCAGAGATGATTATCTGGGGGGAACTGAGTAGATATTTTTGATCCCAGAAGGTAGCTCTAAAAATATTATTTCTTAGCCTCTTTTTGTGGTACTCTCCTAGAAGTATCTTGGAAGTGTTAAAAACTCATTAGTGACTTACTCTGGAATGATAGCCATTTCTTTACTGAACAGCCCTGTCAAGTAGTTAATGATCTGTAAAACTCTGAGCTGGGAAGAGCTCTTTAAATTAAATCAAAGATCCTTAAGTCAAAGATACTTTTATTGTATTTTGTAAATTCTGATTTGTTTTTCTAAATGAATCGTACCTATCTTTCAGCGTGTGTTTTCTAGTCCCCGAACTATGAAGAAAATTTTATTAGTTTTCAATATGATCAAAGGGAAACCAAACTCAACCTGTTAGCTTTCTAAAAATCAACATACTATAGTATACTATAGATTTTAAAGGCTCCAGTAAAATGAAATCAGGAGCTGTCATGAAGCTCTATTCCTAAGATGATATTTCTTCTATTACTGCTATTAGTGCTCTTACTAATAATAATTCATATTAATCTTACTATAACTATCATCACCACTACTATTAAAACTGGCTTACTTTATTAACTGCTTTTATGTATCAGAAACTGTTGCACATTTTATGTGTATTAATTCATTAACTCCTTGCTGATGTCATCGTATTCACAACAGCCACATTTTCCCTACTTTATTAATTTGAAGACTGAGGCACAGGGAGGAGAAATCACTTGCCCAAGCTCCCACAACCATTAAGAAGCGGAGTTGAGATCCAACCCTCTTGCAGATGCTTACTTTGGTGGTCACCAATAAACCACAGCTCCCAGTATTCCTGTCCCCATGGCATGCCCTTTCACATTGACTCTAAGCTTGGCCACATGACTTATTTTGGACAATGAGACATTAGCATGTGTTATGTAAGCTGAAGCCTGATAAGTCACTTCCACATTGGTATTTGCTATTTGGTAGTTTTGGGATCCAGCTGCCAGGTGCTAAAAAGCCTAAGCCACCTGCCGAGGCAACTTGAAGGAGAACTGAGGCCCTCCAGTCTCAGCCAAGAGCCTGCACCAAAAGCTAGCCACGTGAGGGAGTCATCTCTGCCACTGCAGCCCCAGTCACCATGTGACTGTGACTGCAGGAAAGACTCCAATCAAGGCCAGCAGAAGAACTGCCCATGTGAGTCCAAGCAACCCACAGAATTGTGAGAGATGATAAAAATTTTGCTGTTTGGGGCGCCTGAGTGGCTTAGTCAGTTGTGTCTGCCTTTGACTCGGGTCATGATCCCAGGGTCTTGGGATTGAGCCCACGAAGGGCTCCCTGCTCAGTGGGGAGTCTGCATCTCCTTTTCCCTCTGCCTCCCCCACTTGTGCTCTCTCTCTCACTCTATCTCAAATAAATAAATAAAATCTTAAAAAAAAATTTGTTGTTTTAAGCTACTAAATTTTGAGGTGATTTGTTACACAGTAGTGAAAAAAAAAACCCCACAAAACAAAACCCAATCTGTTTATGCTCTTAACTACTTTGCTATCCTGAGCTAAAGCTGCCTTCTTAAACAATCATTTGATACATATATATAGATAGATATAGATTTACATCTATATCTATATATATCCTATTGAGTATTTCTTTGCTGTGTACTTACAGCTTCTTAGGGTTTTAAATCTCTGTGTGGCATACTACATTACTTATTATTAAAAATTCCTACCTTAAATCTAAAATATATCCTGGGAATTAAAAACTAACAAAGAGCCAAGATGCCCTTCAACAGATGAGTGGATAAAGAAGATGTGGTCCATATATACAATGGAATATTACTCAGCCATCAATCAGAAAGGATGAATACCCAACTTTTACATCAACATGGATGGGACTGGAGGAGATTATGCTAAGTGAAATAAGTCAAGCAGAGAAAGTCAATTATCATATGGTTTCACTTATTTGTGGAACATAAGGAATAGCATGGAGGATATTAAGAAAAGGAAGGGAAAAATGAAGGGGGGGGAAATCAGAAGGAGAGTTGAACCATGAAAGACTATGGACTCTGAGAGACAAACTGAGGGTTCTAGAGGGGAGGGGGGTGGGGGGATGGGTTGGCCCAGTGATGGGTATTAAGGAGGGCACGTACTGCAGGGAGCACTGGGTTTTATATGAAAACAAGGAATCGTGAATCGCTACATCAAAAACTAACGATGTATGGTGACTAACGTAATGTAATAAAATAAAATTAAAAAAACAAAACTAACAAACTACTTATCCATTGCCAAGAAAGTTCAGTTTCACCACAAGAACCAATTTGTAGAAAGGATTAGACCTATTTCACTAATTTTGCTAAGGATTTATAACAGTTCACTTATTCGATCATTCAACAAATAGTTAACATTTATTGCACAAATACTATGTGCCAGTAACCACGCTAAGCAGTCTACATATATTTGCTCCTCATAACCACAAGGCTGTACGAGGGATGGGGATGTATCAGAAACCATGCCAGAGGTCACAGCTGGTAAGCAGCAGGGTCTGGCCAGGCTCAAGTTCATCTACTTGAGTCCATCCTCTTCCCCCACATTCTGCTGCACTTGGTGTCACCATACAAGCAGCAGGTGCTAATCAAATCTTAGTGGATTATGGCAGTTAAGGCCCTAGAATCCGACTGAAATCATTACTGAATGAATATATAGTCTCTTTAAAAAGACATTCAAAAATACCTTTTTCTAGGTTCAGTTTGAACTGATACAGTCTACAATTGAAGATAAATCTATAGATTATTTTTAAACTAATATACAAACACAGATTAATGTTTAATGCATAAAATTCTTTTTTGTGCATAAAAGTTTGCCTACATGTTAAGTTGCAAAGAGTTGAAGCCTCTGCTTGGCTAAAGTTAATGCTTAAATTATTAGCTCAATTCTCTCCTTAGGCAGGAGTCCCCCTTGGATTATCCTGGTCAAGTTGGGTGCACACGGTAGTTCTCAGGTAATGTATCACAGTGAATTCTAATGTTCCGTTCGTTCACCAATCTACCTCCTAATTCTCTTCCACTCATACTGGACTGTGCAGACTTTCAGAACAAGAACTATTTAAAAAAAAATCTACGTTGTCATATAGCATCTTTGGTGAAAGCATAAATCCCTGGGTAGAGGGAGGCCTCACTGCAATATTTCTCTTTCTTCTCCCCAGCAGGCACCCACTGGGTGAGAAAACCCATTCATTCTATTGAGAGATAATAGTGATAATGTAACTTTAAGTAATAATGTAATTTTAAGTAATAATGAAACTTTAAGTTTTTGTTATTTTAAGTCACTTTTTTCCCTTTCCATTTCAAAAACCGTTTGACTTATACAATATGGATTTAAGGACCAGAAAATGATATAAAAAGAAAGAGAAATTCCTAACACAAAAGCTGCTGTATAAGCCTCTATATTGTTTAGATAGTTAACACTCAAAACATATCTTGGGAAGAAACACCTCACAGTAGAGGGAGAAGTAGTGATGTCTGAACTGACTTATGAAAGGTAAGAATGTGTTGTTTGAGTGGATGTTATTAATCCTTTCCACTATTAATGCTAGAAAAATAGGGGTTAAGACATCAGAGTGCTTAACAGCAAATGTTAAGTATTAATTATCTTACATGCAAAATTAAGTATTTAAACATGAATGGAAAGATAGGGCAGAATATTCTGAATTATCACAATAAAGGAAAGCTTGAGGGGTATTCTAAGAAGAACCAACAGACTCCAAGAAATATTAAGCTTTTACGATGTATGATTATGCAGAATACTGCTAAGTCATGTAATAAAAAGTCACAGTAATATGGGACAGTTGTAGTTATATAAGGATTTCCTTTAATAAGCAACTTTTCCAAGGCAGATCTACCTAAAAGCTAAATGCTAAATACATGGACATTGGCAGAAGGTGAACAAGGACAAATGAATGTAAACTTTCTGAAAATCAGAAAGACTTTAAGGAAAACTTCCAGCTTAGAATAAATAAGTGTTTAATTTGCTTCCAGTTTCCCTTATACTTGACTGGTTTTAATCACCATGACGAAAATTAATAAATGATTTGTCAGTGTTTAGGAGACAGTGTAGTCTCCATCTGGTATATTCGAGGCTTGTGAAAACATTTTCCAGTACTACCCAGTGACAGAAAACATTGGTAAGGTAAGCTCTTGCAGCTGAAATGCAGCAGTTGATTGCCAATGGAAGCTACGGAAAAGGATGATTAATATAAACAGGCTTTTGCCTGTGCTTCACAGCAACATTACATAAAGCAGTGCTATTTCAGGAGACTTTTATATTTTAATTTCCAAGAGTCCATAGGGTAATGGATTTTTTTCTTCCTCTTGTTTGATCTTTGATATTTAAGACCAACTTCTGTGTTTTGTTTATCTTTTCTTTGCATTGGAAAAAGAACATAAAGTGAGTGACAACACATAATCAGGGCTAATTGGTATTTTTCAGAGGAAAAAAAAAAGAAAACACCTTTTATGATGAGCCAAATGCAAACATTTTACAAATAGGGTATCTTGCACCAAATAATCATGTCAGGAAAAAAAATGGTTATGTTGCATGCATGGAAGTATTTGTTAGTTTCAAATTTAATCACAGCAAGTGGTTTTCATTTATTTGGCTATTACACAAAGCAAGTACTTTAAAGGACTAAATGATTGTCTTCTCCCTGAAGAAAAGAAACTGAAAGTTGATTTCAAACTGAAAGGAATAATAGAGACAAAACGTTCTAAATAAAAATAAATAGAGGGGATAGGTAAACCATCCGCTGGCCAGCTTGTTTAATATAAGAAGATGATTTAGGTCCTCTTTTTTTTTAAAAAAAAAAACTTACTATTTTTTCACTCTAAAAATGATCACAGTGATGCAAGCTAACTATTCCTCCTTCATACACTATCAAATACGTAGGGGTCTCCTTGCTGCACTGTTGGTAAGGTCTGTGATGCCGAAACAGGTGATGACAGCAGTACTATTTTGTGTTATTTTAGCCGTCACGAGCCTTCCTAGCATTTTTCACCACTCCCACTTGCTGGCAGTATATCATGGCACAGTTTCAACAGAATTCTACTATGAGCTGTGAGCTAACTGGGAAATGTCAACATGTAAAGCCATGTCTAGAATTAACCTGTCTTTAACAAGGGCAAACTCCCACACTCTCTTCTCTCTCAAAACTTAACTACAGCAGAAGTTCAGCAAAAAGGGGTGGAGACGGTTGGATGACGAGATGCTAGAGACAATTCTATAACCAAAAGATAAGATAAACCACGCAAAATCCACCATGAACATTTTGCTATGGAACTAGAAAATAATACGGTTCATCTTGTCAGAGAACAAACTCTTCTAATTAAGAGCCACATGGCTGTCTGAGTAAGACTTTCTACCCCTGCAAAGTGAAAGGATCATGCCCTTCAGCTTATTGTAATGCATGCCATGTCCCTTCTTCTGTGGAACATCTGACTTTAATTGAACAGCTATTGAGATTCCTGCTGTGACATCCTAGAAGTATCATCACACTTTTAGGCACCAGCCTTGGCTGTGATCTGCCCCTTATCCCCTTTAATGACAAGAGGTCAACATTCTATCTCAAACCAAGTTACACACTGTATGATGGCTTCTCTTAGCGCTGCCCCATGTCTGTTGACCTTGAAAAATGACTGCTAACCACCAGACAAATCAGCAAAACCCCTGAAGGTCACGGCCCCGGTGTAACCTAATCAGCATCTCTAAATAATTTGTCAGAGTCAAGTTGAGAGTCACACACTCAAAAGACATTACTGCCTGCATACCTAAAACCTTTCTCAGATAAGAAGTGGATCCATAAAGATATCTGTGGAAAGGCTATGGAAATAAAAAAGAAACATTAAAAACTTTGGTAAGATCTGAGAAATAAAAGGTCGTTTTCAGATTTAAAACAATTGATTAAAGCATTTCCTGGATTCTCAGCAATATGAGAAAATTTCACCAAGAAAAGAACAGAGATTTAAAACTCTGGACTATTGTCAATACAAGTGGCCTCTGACAACGCTAATAGCATCCTGGGGATCATAAAATGACATGAAAAAGAGCTCAGATGTTGTCTCATGAGATCACTTCTCATTCAAGCTGTTTATCCTTTGTCCTCTCATAAATTAATGCATTTTAAACCTCACCATCAGGGAGAATAAATATAAGTATTCCTCATTCTTTCCTGCACATGTATAGTTCAAGCTCCTCATACTGTCCTAACACAAAACAAACAAAACACAATGTATTTCCAACATAGTTTTGATTGAGGCTTCATTTAAATTCACTGTTTAACAACTGTGGATAATGTGAGTATGTTGGTGGGGTCCACTGAAACACGTAAAGAGATGTTATCTAACTGTAGGCCACAATGGCATACATTGTGAGTTTTGTTTAAATGACAAATTTAAAGTTCAATTAATTTTGAAAGTATGGGCACAGACTCTGACAAAATTAAGGTAATCACCTTATAACTACAAACTCTGAGCTGTTGACTTCCAGATCTATTATATCCAGATTTGATCTCTCTATGGCTCAGAGGCAGCTTATAAATTACCTCCCGGACAGTTCCACCTGAATGACTCTTGGGCACCTAAATCTCAATCTGACCAGAACAGAATCTCTCATTTCTCTCCCCAGCCCCATCACCAACCTGCTCCTCCTCTTGCTCCCTCCATCCACCCTACATGCAATAATGCAAATCAGAAGCCTCCTCTTCAGCCTAGAAGCCCTCACTTCCAAGCAGTCTCTAAGGGACTTCTTGATTTCTCTTAAATCTCTTCCCTTCTCTATTTTTACTGTCTTTATCAAATGTCAGGCCTTCCTTGTTTCCTGACTGGACTTTAACAATATCTTCTACTATGGCTCTTTCTGCTTCAGCTTTCTCTTCACTCTTCATGCATATCTGATATTGATGGTCCACTGCCTCAGTGGTTGCCCACTACCCATAAGACAAAGATTCATCTAAACCCCATCTTTTTGTCCAGGATTTCACCTCCAATATTCAGTTCTCTTTCCTTGGTGTGCCTCCTGCTTTCTGACCCTGGAAAAGTAACTGCATATCCTGTTTGACCCTGGCCTTCTGGATACCAGGGCTTGGGATGCCCTGCGTTCCTTATCTGCCTTTTGAATGCCACCTGGGCACCTCTAAACAGAGAAAAGCCTCTTTTCCACAGTTTCTTGCTTATATCTTGTTTCTTACAATAGTTTTGCACATATATATTCCTTTTCCCACCAAAATGTAAGCTCCTCAAAAAACAATCCATGCACTGTTCATATTTCTCTCCTTAGCATCTATTATAATGCATGGTGCATAGGAGGCAATTTAATAATGTTGAATAGTAAATAAACAAATGAAGCAATAAAGCACTGAAAGATGCTTCAATGCTTGGATTCAAAGCTATATTTCAAAAGGCAGAAAATACAGAGGAAAACTAATGGCATTATGTAAAGTTCCTAGTCAAACATTAGTTAAATATTATTTATTGGGGTGCCTGGGTGGCTCAGTTGGTTAAGCTTCTGACTCTTGATTTCGGCATAGGTCATGATCTCAGGGTCGTGAGATCAAGCCCTGGGTCAGGCTACATGTTCAGTGGGGAGTCTGCTGGAGATTCTTTCTCCCTCTCTCTGCCCCTCCCCTTGCTTTCACTCTCTCTCTCTCTAAAATTAATAAATAAATCTTAAAAAAAGAAGAAGAAAATTAAGTCCCTAGCAAACATAATGCTAATTGTATAAAAAGCCAGGAGGTACCTTGTATTGTATCATTAGTAGAAAAAATTAAAAATACTTATAGATAAAGGTAAAGTTTCAGGAAATACAGATTTCATTTTCAGTAACAACCTGACTAAAAGCAAATTAAATGTTCTCATCGAAAAACTGAAACTGGCACTATAAAACTATTAGTTTTTGCATTTCATGATTATAAGTGTTTTCAGAGTCTGAGGTATATGGTTTGGCATCACTATGTGTATGACCATCTATATCCTTCAAGGCACTAGACTTTGGGGAAGAGACAAAGACTCTTTATGTGACTGTGATGCAGAAGTACACTCTCTAAAAAGGAATATAAAATGCAAAGCCCCATAAGTTCCTTAGTTCAGGCCAGCTTTCTTATTGCATAAGATTTACTATAAAGATTGAGCTTAAAAAGTCGCAAAAAATCTTAACATCAGTATAGCAGATGTTAGACATACTTTGAGCTCCAGATGTCCACAAACAGCCTTGCTACACTTAGACCCATGGGTCACCCACCCCAGAATCACATGTCTCTATAGAGATCAAGGGATGATTGTGGGATGCCATGGTTTTCCTCCAAAATGCCAAACTCAACATGATAAGCAACTATTTCTCAAACATCCCCAGTTTCCTAAATAACTTACTGAAAAGCTATCATCCTCAAGTTGATTTAAATCCTTTCTGAAAAACAAAATTTACTACAGACTCCCGATCTGGACCTAGGGAATTGGCTGGACTTGAATCAGAATTGTTTTCAGAATTGCAGGATGAGAAAGCCCAACACAGAGGACTTTAAAGTGATTTCACCAAGGGTAGGGAAATACTGTCCACAATAATTGTGTAAATCCAGAGCCATTTTTAGAAGTCACCTTCGATTTAATATAAATAAATTTCATATTTTCTCATTGTAAATGATCAGAAAACAACGTAACTGTAAAAGTAGAAAAAAATGCAGAAGCTATAACTTTGTCACACATCTTTATTACCTTTAAAAATAACTAATGAAAAACATCCACACACACACACATACAAAAAAAACAACAAAAAACCCCCCCAAAAAACAAAAAAACAAAACACCAAATGGTGGGGAAGAAAAAGAAGCTGTAAAGGGAAAAGCCAAAAGATCCTTTTAAGTGTAAGACACATAAATTTTTCTTTCTCTTTCTCTTTTTTTTAACTACCCTCCTCTGTGAAAAAAGGTTTTATGTGATCAGTCAGAACTTCTAGATAGTAACTAAAACAGAGGAAAAAGGACAGTGAAAAGAGGTAGAGTCCAATCATAGAGACCAAAACAGAGTTCATGTTCTTCATATCACTCCTAGAAGTATTTATCTCAAAAAGAAAAGAAGATAAATTTATCAGTTATAAAACCTCACATGCTAAATAAAGTCCTCTCTAAATCTTCTTAAACCAAAATTCTTTACCAAATCCACTTTGGCATTAGATATAATACCTTACTTTAAACTGCTTCAGAGTGAGATTTAAACAGCTATTTCCATGTTAAAAATTACTGAATTACTTATTAGGTTGTATCTTCATTAGATTTCTTTATCCATGTTTAAACATATTTATGGAGTCACTTTTTTGGGTAAAAACTTTAATCCATCTTTAGAAGTACTGAATTAATTCTAAGTACATTTTACTTTTGTATGAATACTTGCCAAGAGGTATATCAAACTGACATTGAAATAATATATTACTCCAGGGTCAGGATTTCACAATGGCATTTCGTAAGCCCAAAGCAATTTCTCTATCTCTTCAATTTTAAAATTCCTCCGTGATATTCCTTACATGGAATGGGAGAAATATATAGATATATATACCTGAAGACTTGAAATATCTAAGTACTGAATTTTTGGTAATTATGCAGGAGGCCAAAGAACAGATAAGTAGGAATTTTAACTGATTCAGAGATACACACCCGATTTGCAATCAAAATGTTTCCTTACTAAAGACCACAGACCAAATTATTATATCACATACTTAGACAGACAAATAATAGTAATGAATGAAAGTAAAGATCTTGCCAATGAATTTCATTCTGTGTAAGTCAAATTACACTACCATAAAAGCTGTTATTCTGTATAGATGTCCTGAAGATATTTTGTTTTGTAGTTCTGCAAACTTTTCTGATTGCTAATTTCAACTCTGGAAATCAGTCGGATAAACACAAATACACAAAATGTGGCTGAAGAAGCAAGTTTAGAAGTTTTGCTGTATTGGACAAGTAAACCAGTTAACATTTCTTCCAGAGACTGTTAATTCTAAGAACTTTATATTTCTGGTTACATTTATGGTAGGGCAAATGTTCTTTAAGCAATATATCTATCTTACTACAGAGATACATCCATGAAAAAGCTATTGATTTAGATGAAATAATTCCTGGTATAAATTAAAGCTTAATATCGATAGGAAATTTAGAATTATAAAGCAAGCTCCATTTACAATTTTATGTTCACACATAGGTGGCAGGAATGTGATATAATTTTTTTAAATATGTGAGGGGGATGACCCAGGGGGGTGGCACAGAAGATCCTGAACTCACCTCCTCCCACAGACACACTGAATATACAGCTACATATGAAATGATCCCCACTGAAGAAGACCTGAAAACTAGGTGATCAGCTCCTTCACAACAAACAGTAAAAGGGCCACACTGAGATGGGTCAGAGAGGCAGAGACGTGTGTGGTCTTGCCAAAAATCTCACCCCTGATTCAGCGATGCACACTTGGGGGAGATCTCACAAATCCAGAGCTTCTCCCTGAGGAATGAGGGGCTCATGCCCCACATCAGGTACTCCAACCCTGGGACCCGCAACAAAAAGATGAGCCTCCAAAACACCTGACTTTGAAAACCAATGGGACTGTAGGGAACTGAGATACTCCTTTAAAGGGCTTGCATATAGACTCACTCACCCAAGAGACCAGCACAAAGGCAGCAGTTTGACAAGGACCTAGAGTATATGTGGAAAAGATTCATTTGCTAATATTATAGGGTCTGCTAGAGGGGCAAGGGCCTGTTGGAATTCCCTCTGGAGAACAGAGGTGCTGGAAGGTGCCATTTTGCTCTCTCCCTCTACCTTGATAGCACAGGTGGACCCTGCACCGGTGGGCCCTGGCCCTGTGCTTTTCTGCCACTGTGTGAAAGTGGGCAGGTATGCCTTGGCCCTGCACTCTCCCATGGCCCCATGAAAGCCAGTGGGAGATACAAAAATAAAAAGATGTAAAATGTAACATCAAAAACAAAACAGCAGGCAGGTGGTTAAAATGTAGAGTTTTAGAATGTATTCAAACTTAAGTTGGCTATCCACTTAAAATAGACTGTTAATATATAGGATATTATATGTGATCCTCATGGTACCAACAAAGCAAAAGCCTCTAGTAGATATACAAAAGGTAATAAAAAAGGAATCTAGGCATAGCACTAAAGAAAGTCATCAAATCATAAGGAAAAAGAGCAAGAGAACAAGAAAGCAACAGAGAGGAATTATAAAACAGCCAGAAAACAATTAATAAAATAGTAATAAGTCCATATCTATCAATGGTTACTTTAAATGTAAATGAACTAAATTCTCCAATTAAGCGGCAGAATGGCTAAACGGATTAAAAAAAATGGAAACCCAGCTATATGCTGCTTACAAGAGACTTACTTTAGATGCAAATATGCACACAGACTGAAATTATAGAGATTGAAAAAGATGCTACAAGTAAACAGAAACCCAAACAAAGCTTGTGTATCTATACTTAGACAAAATAGACTTTAAAACAAAGACTGTAAATAAAAGACAAATAAGGGCATTACATAATGATAAAGGGGTCAATCCAACAAGAGGATATAATATTTGTAAATATTTATGCACCTAACATACAAGCACCTCAATATATATTAGCAAATATTAGCAGACCTAAGGGGAGAAATTGACAGCAATACAATAGTAGGAACTTTAATATCCCTCTTACATCAATAGATAAATCAGCCAGACAGAAAATCAATAAGGAAATGTTGGCTTTAAAGACCGTTAGACCAGCTGGACTTAACAGATATGTACAGAACATTTCATGCAAAAGTAGCAGAATACACATTCTTCTTAAGTGCACATGAAACATTCTCCAGGATAGATTAAATGTTAGGCTACAAAACAACAAGTCTTAATAAATTTAAGAATACTGAAATGATATTAAACATCTTTTCTGACCACAATGGTATGAAACTAAAAACAAGTTACAAGATGAAAACAACAACAAAAAACAAACCACAAACGTGGAGATTAAATATCATGCTACTGAACAACCAATGGGTCAACGAAGAAATTAAGAGAGAAAAAAAAATGCTTTGAGACAAATGAAAGTGGGAATACAACCACAATCTATGGGACACCACAAAAGCAGTTCTAAGAAAGAAGTTCAGAGTGATATAGGCCTACCTCAGAAAACCAAGAAAAATCTCATATAAACAATCTAACTTTACACTTAAAGAACCTAGAAAAAAAAAGAACAAATCCCAAAGTCAGTAGAAGGAAGTAAATAATGAAGATCAGAGCAGAAATAAATGAAATAGAGACTAAGAAGACAATAGAAAAGATCAGTGAAACTAAAAGCTGGTTCTTTGAAAAGATAAGCAAAACTGACAAATGTTTATGTAGACTCACCAAGACACAAAGAGAGAAGGCTCAAAAAATAAAGTCAGAAATGAAAAACAAGTTACAACTTATACTGCAGAAATACAAAAAGCATTATAAGAGACTACTATAAATAATTACACGCCAACAAATTGAGACAACCTAGAAGAAATGGACAAATTCCTAGAAAGACACAGTCTTCCAAGACTAGATCATGAAAAAACAGAAAATCTGAATAAACTAATCATTAATAAGGAGATTTAATCAGAATCAAAAACTCCCAACAAATAAAAGTTGAGGCCCAAACAGCTTCACTGGTGAATTCTACCAAACATTTAAGGAAGATTTAATATCCTTCTCATGCTCTTCCAAAAAACTGAAAAGGAGATAATGCTTCCAATCATTTTACATGGTCAGCATTACCTGACCTGAAAAGGAGGTAATCATGGTCAGCATTACCCTGATACCAAAACCAAAGACACCACACACACACACACACACACACACACACACACACACACACACATACTCACAGACCATGTCCCTGATGAATACAGATACAAAACTCCTCAAGACAAAACTGAATTCAACAACACACTGAAAGGACCATATACCATAATGAAGTGGGACTTATTCCAGGGATACAGGATGATTCAACATCTGCCAATCCATCAACATGATATGCCACATTAACAAAAATGAAGGACAGAAGTCATTTGATCATCTCAATAGATGCAGAAGATGCATTTGACAAAATTCAACATCCATTTATGATAAAACCCTCAAAAAAGTAGGTGTAGAGGAACGTACATCAACATAATAAAGGCCATGTATGACAAGCCCACAGCTAACCTCACACACTACAGTGAAAAACTGAAAGCTTTTCTTCTAAGATCAGGAACAAGAAAAGGATTCCCACTCTTGCCATTTTTATTCAACATAGTATTAAAAATCCTAACCAGAGCAATTAGGCAAGAAAAAGAAATAAAATGTACCCTTTATTATTTATTATTTGTCTGGTTTTGGTATGAGGGTAATGTTGGCCTATTTGCAGATGATATAATTATATATATAGAAAACCTTTAAGATTCTACCGAAAAACTATTAGAACCAATAAATTCAGTAAAGTTGCAGGGTACTGCAAAATGCATAACTTTTATGCATTTTTATACACTCATAGTGAACAATCAGAAAGAGAAATTAAGAAAATAATCCCATTTACAATTACATCAAAAAGAATAAAATACTTGGGAATAAATTTAACCAAGGAGGTGAAAGACCAGTATACTGAAAACTGTTAGACAATAATGAAAGAAACCGAAGACACAAATAAATGGAAAGATAGCCCATGCTCATGGATTGGAAGAATTAATATTGTTAAAATATCCATATTACCATTGAATCCACAGATTCAATGCAATCCCTATCAAAATCCCAAAGGCATTTTTCACAGAAATAGAACAAATGATCCTAACATTTGTATGGAACCACAAAAGACCCAGGAGTGCCAAAGCAATTTTAGAAAAAAGAACAAAGCTGGAAGCATCATACAACCTGATTTCAAAATATGTTTCATAGTTACACTAATTACAACAGTATGGTACTGGCATAAAGACAGACATACTGACCAATGAAACAGAAGAGAGAGCCCAGAAGTAAATCCATGCATATATGGTCAATTAATTTATAGTAAAGGACACTAGAATATACAATAGGGAAAGGACAGTCTTTTCAATAGTGCTGGGAAAACTGAACAATCACCCGCAAAAGAATGAAACAAGGCTACTGTCTTATACCATACACAAAAATTAACTCAAAATGGGTTAAAAACTTGAATGTAAGACCTGAAATCATAAAAACTACTAGAAGAAAACACAGATGATAAGCCTCCTGACACTGGTCTTGGAAATGGGTTTTTGGATCTGACTCCAAAAGCAAAGGCAACAAAAGCAAAAATAAGTGGGATTACATCAAACTACAAAGTTTCTGCACAGCAAAACAGACCATCAACAAAATGAAAAATCAATCTCTGAATGGGAAAAAAATATCTGTAAATCATACATCTGATAAGGGGTTAATATCCAAAATATATGAAGAACTCATGCAATTCAACTGCAAAAAAAATCATTCTGATTTTTAAAAAAAGGGGGAGCTGAGAACCTCAATAGACATTTTTCCAAAGAAGACATCCCGATGGCCAACAGGCACATGAAATGATGCTCAACATCACTAATTATTAGGGAAATGCAAATCAAAACCACAATGAGATATCATTGTAGCTATTACAACAAAGACAAGAAATAACGAGTGTTGGGGCACCTGGCTGGCTCAGTTTATACTGGTACAGTATATGACTCTTGATCTTGGGGTTGTAGGTTCGAGCCCTATATTGGGTATGGAGATTACTTACAAATAACATCTTAAAAGAAAAAAAAGAAATAGTGTTGTCAGGGATGTGGAGAAAAGGGGGCCCTCATACACTGTTGGTGGGAATATAAATTGGTGCACCCAGTATGGAAAGAAATATGAAAGTCCCTCAAAAAATTAAAAATAGAACTACATATGATCCAGCAATTCTACTTCTGGGTATTTATCAAAGAAAATAAAAACACTAATTCAAAAAGATAAATGCACTCTTTTGTTCATTGCAGCATTATTTATAATAGCCAAGATAAGAAAACATCCTAAGTGTTCATCAGTGGATGAATGGATAAAGATTTTGTGGTATGTGATATACACATTTATACTATATTTTACTATACTATGTATACTATATAATATATATAATGAGATACTACTTAATAAAAAAAAAAGGGATGAACTCTTTCCATCAGTGACAACAAGAATGGACCTTGAAGGTATTAGACTAAGTGAGATAAGTCAGAGAAAGACAAATATCTCACTTACATGTGCAATATAAAAAAGAAAATAAATAAAACAAAACAAAATCATAGATACAGAGAACAGAATGGTGACTGCCAAGTGGAAGGGGAATTGTGGTGTGGGCAAAATGGGTGATGGGGGAGTCAGGAGGTATAAACTTCCAATTATAAAATAAATATGTCATGGGGATGTAATGTACAGCATGGTGACTATAGTCAGTAATACTGCACAGCATATTTGAAAGTTGCCAAAGAGTAAATCTTGTAAGTTCTCATCACAACAAAAAATTTTTTGTAACTTTGTATGGTGATGGATAGTAACTAGCCTTATTATGGTGATCATTTTACAGTGAATAAAATACCGAATCACTATTTTGTACAACAGAAACTAATGTAATGTTATCTGTCAATTACACCTTAATAAAAATTTTTAAGTATAAATTCAAGTCATTTTAACTATTTTTATATTTACATCATTTTGAAATTATTGGCAAGTTAAATATTCTTTATAATCAGGATAGCTACCCTAACAGAATCTCTAAACAAACTCATATAAATATTATTTGAGAGACTCCACATGTTGAGAAGGTACCAAGTGTTTTTCTTTCTTTCTTTCTTCCTTTTTTCTTCCTTTTTTCTTCCTTTTTTCTTTCTTTCTTTCTTTCTTTCTTTCTTTCTTTCTTTCTTTCTTTCTTTCTT
>NW_023270825.1:58886600-58956769 GCF_011800145.1 Mirounga leonina | reverse complement strand
CTTTCTTTCTTTCTTTCTTTCTTTCTTTCTTTCTTTCTTTCTTTCTTCTTTCTTTCTTTCAGAGAGAGAGCACACAAGTAGGAGGAGGAGCAGAGGGAGAGGGACAAGCAGATTCCACGCTGAGCTCTGGAGCCCGACTTGGGGCTCAATCTCATGACCCTGAGATCATGACCTGAGCCAAAATCAAGAGTCACATACTTAACCAACTGAGCCACTCAGGCGCCCCAAGGTACCAAGTGTCTTAAAAAACAAACAAAACTGAACCATTCCCAAGCAGAGGCTTCCCATCATACTTCCTTTAAGTGTCTCTGTGACAAATGCCACAAGAAGGGGAAGGCAAATATGTTTTCTACAGTGATGCTACACAGAATAACAATGTTAATTATTTTACCTCCATTCTTGCAGTTTGGGTTTCATAGATAATTATAGTAGATAAAAGCTACAAAAATAGAGAAAGAGGAGCACTAGCACTTCTACAGATCTAAGGGAAATGTTATGACACTTAATCCAAAAGAAATTCTAATATTAACCAAAGTTAATTCATTTATCATTTCTTTTTGTTCAATACATATTGGTCATATACTACCCATGTACTAGGAAAAGAAATTTTATTGATAATTATTGATTTGTGACTTACATGTATAACTTAGCAGGAACATTGCTAATGAGTAAACAGCTTTATAAAAAAATGTTTTAAAGTATCCTAACTTTATTAAAAAATAAAGTATCTTAAATTAAAAAAAAAACAAAACATATGGGAAACATATGGGAAAGTGGATATGTTTGCTTTTAACTGTTCCATAAGACAACTTACAGGTTTTTTAGGTCTAATGAATTCTTAAAAATTGAGTCCTCCCTTAAGGTTGTTTAGCAACCTCTTCTTCTAATATACAAGCTAGAAATTGTGGCCCAATGAACTTTGCCCCACACTGATAGTAAATTGACTTTGCTTCTATATGAAGTTCAGCCAGTCATATTCTGGACCATACTCAATGAACAAAATGGTAGAACCAAAATTTTTTCCAGTTATGTGTATAAGATTTCATCTGTTCATTATGAGAACATATACTGAGCATTTTCTACATGCAAGGCACATACTGGGTCCTACAGATGCAAAACAAAGAGTCTTTGATCCTCATGAAATTACATTAAATTAGAAAAAAATTACAATATGTTTATAGAAATCGACAAGCTAATTCTTGTCATGAAAATGCAAAATTTACATGGAAATGCAAGAGCCAAGAATAGTTAAGGCAATTCTAATAAGGAACAAAGTTAAAGGACTTACTATTACATATCAAGATATATCATACAGCTATAGTAATTAAGACAAGGTGATACTGACATAAAAATAATGAAATAGATTCAATGGAACAGAATTTAAAAATCCGCAAATAAATTAATGCATATAGAACCACATGATTTCTAACTAATATTTCACTGAAGAACAGTCTTTTCAATAAATGGTACTGGGAAAATTGGATACTGGATACACACACAAAAAATGAATCTTGACTCATACCACACTATATACAAAAATCAAGCCCAGATGGACTGTACATCTAAACATCAAAAGTAAAACAATAAAACTTGAAAGAAAAACCATAGAAGACGATCTTCAGAAATTTGAGGTAGACAAAGACTGATTAAAAGGGTCACAGAAAGTGCTACATAAAGAAAAAAAAAAGATAAATTAGGTTGCATTAAGTTTTTAAAAAAATTCTATGAAAAGAACAATTAAGAGAGTGAAAGAGAAAGCCATGGGTGGGAGAAGATATTTGAAATATGTATATTGACAAATGACTCCTATCCTGAACATGTAAATGACTCTTACAAATCAATAAGGAAAAGTCAGGTGAGGGGGGGAAGGACAGAAGACTTAGCAGTCATTTCATATATGCAAATCTAGGAAAACATTCTCCAATTCATTGAAATTAAACCCACAATGCAATTTCACAATACATCCATCCAACTGGCTAAAATGGAAACATATATACCTTACCAAATGTCCCTGCGGATGTAGAACAACTGTTCCATTCTAGGAGTACACATAACAGAAAAAGGTATACACAGTCACCAAAAGACATGTGTAAGAACGTTCAGAAGTGTAATAGCCTCAAACCAGACCATTAGAAGTAAAATGAATAAATATTTACACTGCAATACTATACTGCAATGAAAATGAATGAACTATAGCCACATAATACAAAATGGATGGATAATAATGTTGAACTAAAGAAGACAGCTTCAGAAGAGCACCTATTGTATGATTCCATTTCAATTAAGTTCAAAAGAAGGCAAAAACTCATCCAGGGTAGTAGATACTAGGTTAGTGGTTACCCTTCCTGGGAGAAAGTGGTAACTTGAAGGGGACAAAAGGGGACTTCTGGGTGCTGACTGTATTCTGGATGATGGATTAGATAGGTGTTCATGTGAAAATTTTGTTAGGCTGAACATTTATGACTTGTTCATTTATCTCTATATATGAAATATGCTACACTTTGATTAAAAGTCACTTTAAAAATTATAGTATGAAAATTTCCAATTCTGGCCATGATTTGATTTCCTACTATAAACAACCAAACTTGCCCTCCCACCAGAAACCACTAGAAAACTGGATAAAATATGGAGCAGCTGTTTTCAGAAAATGGATAACCAGCAGTGCAGGACTGTTTTCCCTAAAAGAAGGGAAACATGAAGTTATCTTTATGATCACCCCTGCATTCCTCCTGGAAAAAATTTCTAGACCCCATGTAGGAAGGAGCAATCCAACCAAGGTACAGTGGTCTTGTTGAATTAAGGACACAGATTAGAGTTTACGAAGGCCAAGGCAGCTCTAATTTAGAAGACAAAATACCAGAGAGAAATCAGCTATGTGGAGAAGGAGTTCCAGAAAACTTCATGGGGTCTTCCTGGTTTTTTGATAAACTATAGGATGTACTTATGTATAATAAAATTCTACAAGACCAGGAAAAGAACTATAGGTGAACTGGAGCTAACACATTCTCAGAGCTCACATAGGGCTGGGAGATTTTTATTTCATTTTATTTATTTTTTATTGAATTATAGCTGACATACAATGTTACATTATTTTCAGAAGTACAACATAAACGATTTGACAACTCTATACATTATGTTATGCTTACCATGAGCATAGCTACCTTCTCTCACCATACCATGCTATTACAATACCATTGCCTATATTCTCTATGCTGTACCTTTTACCCCCATGACATATTCACACCATAACTGGAAGCCTGTACTTCTCATTCCCTTTCACCCATTTTGCCTATTCCACCCTTCCCTCCACCCTCTGGTAATCATCAATTTATTCTCTGTATTTGTGGGTCTGTTTCTGTTTTGGCTTTGTGTGTTTGTTCATTTGTTTTGTTTTTTAGATTCTATATATAAGTGAAATTATATGGTATTTGTCTTTCTCTGTTTGACTTATTTCACTTAGCTTAATTCCCTCTAGGTCCATCCATGTTGTCACAAATGGCAAGATCTCATTCTTTTTTATGGCTGAATATACCACATTGTCTTTATCCATTGATTTATTGATGAACGCTTGAGCTGATTCTATAACTTAGCTATTGTAAATAATGCTACAATAAACATAAGGGTGCATATATCTTTTCAAATTAGTGTTTTTGTTTTCTTTGGGTAAATATCTAATAGTGGAATTAATGGGTCATACAGCATTTCTATTTTCAGTTTTTTCAGGAAGCTCCATGCTGTTTTCCACAGTGGCTGTACCAATTTATATTCTTACCAAGAGTGCACAAGAATTCCTTTTTTTCCACATTCTTGCCAGCACTTGTTATTTCTTGTCTATTTGATTCTAGCCATTCTGACAGATGTATGGTGATATTTCATTGTGGTTTTGATTTGCATTTCCCTGATGATTAGTGATGCTGAGCATCTTTTCATGTGTTATTTTAAATAGCCAGAGCAGAAAGATGTCACTGAAAACATGGAGCATTCTGTTCAGATTCCAGAAGGGTCACACCTTTTAGTAGGAGTAAACTAGCTCTAGAATAAGAGTTACTCTAGATCCATCTTAAAAAACTTAAAAACAAGCTTTGAAACCATGAAGATGACCCATAAGAAATATAACTGCCTGAAAAACAAACTAAAAATACTTTTTTAGGGGTGCCTAGGTGGCTCAGTTGTTTAAGCATTCTGACTTGTGATTTCAGCTCAGGTCATGATCTCATGGGTCATGAGATCAAGCCTTGTGTTGGGCTCTGCGCTCAGCAAGGAGTCTGCTTGAGATTCTCTCTCTCCATCTCCCTTATTCGCACTCCCCACTCATGCATGCTCTCTTTCTCTCTCAAATAAATAAATCTTTTTAAAGATTACTTTTTTAAAGGAGAACACGGAAATCCAACCATTCAACAATGTAACATTTACAATGCCCAACATCCAGTCAAAAATAACAAAGATGCTGGAAAGCATGACCCACATCCAGGAGAAAAATCAGTCCACAGAAACAGACCCAGAAATGAGAGATGATGAAATTAGCAAAGACTTTAAAGCAGCTATAGTAAATATGATCAAGGATTTAAAGGGAAACTATAAATCATGTATTTAATAAGGACAAAAAGTCCCAAGTAGAATAAAGAAAATGAAATCCACTGAAAGACAAATTATGTCCAAATTGCTATAAAGGAATGACAAAGAGAAAATCTTGCATTCAGCCCTCCCCAAAAGACATATATACAGAAGAAGAAAGATGAAAATGACAACAGAATTCTTATCAGAAGTTTATAAGCCAAAAGAAATAGACAAATATCTTTAAAGTATTGATAGAAAAAAAAAGACAACCTAGATTTCCATTTCCAGAGAATTTTTTTTTTACAAAAGCAAAATAAAGTTTTCCCACAGAAAATTCATTGCCTGCATCCCCATGTATAATAAGAAATATTAAAGGGAGGAATATGGCTGGCATAAGGAAAATGACAGCAGATGGAAATTTGTATCTACACAAGGAAGAAGAACATCAGAACTGATCAATGTGTGAGTAAATGTAAAAGAATTTTTCTTATTTTAAAATTTTACTTAATAATAGACTGCTTCAAACAAAAAATAGCACAATGTAGGGTTTATAACATATGCAGAAGTAAGGATCATGACAGTAGTAGTACAAAGGAATGGATTCAAAAATAGAAACATTCTGTGGTTTCTTACATAATATGGAATGTGGTACACTATTAGTTGAAGGCAGACTAAATTGAGGTAAAAATACATATTTTGAATTCTTAAGCAAGAACTTAAAAATAAAGCAAATTCATGAACACAGGATGCCTTTCCATTTATTTGTGTCTTCATTAATTCTTTTATCAATGTATTACAGTTTTCAGTGTGTAAGTCTTCCACCTCCTTGGTTAAGTTTAGTCCTAACTATTTTATTCTTTTTGATGCTATTGTAAATGGAATTAGTTTTTAAATTTCCTTTTCAGATCATCATTGTTAGTGCATAGAAATGCAACTGATTTTTATATGTTGATTTTGTATCCTGTAGTCTTACAGAATTTGTTAGTTCTAAAGGCTTTTTGGTAAACTCTTTAGGGTTTGCCATGTGTAAGATCATGTCAACTGAAACACAGACAATTTTATTTCATCCTTTCAGATTTGGATGTCTTTTATTTCTTTTTCTTGCCTAATTGCTCTATTTAGGACTCCCAGTACTATGTGGAATAGAAGTGGTAAGAGTAAATGTCCTTTTTTATTCCTGATTTTGAGGAAAAGCTTTCAGTTTTTCACAACTGAATATGATGTTACCTGTGTGGGTTTGTCATATATGACCTGCCTTGTGTTAAGGGACATTCTTTCTGAATGTTTTCTCAGCATTTTTATCCAAAAAAGGTATTGAATTTTGTCAAATTCTTTTACTGAATCTATTGAGATAATTGTATGATTTTTATTCTTCATCTTGTTAATGTGGTGTATCACATTTACTGATTTGCATATATTGAACCATTCATGCATCCCAGGGATAAATCCTTCCTGATCATGGTATATGATGCTTTTAATGTACTGTTGAATTTGGCTTGCTAGTATTTTGTCAATAAATTTTGCATCTATGTTCATCAGGAATACTGGATGATAGTTTTTGTTGTGGTTGTTGTACCATCTTTGTCTGGCTTTGGATTGATGAAACAAATTAAAGAAGAAACAAATAAATGGAAAGACATCCCATGTTCATGAATTGGAATACTCAATATTGTTAAAAAGTCCATACTACTCAAAGCAATCTATCTACAGATTCAATGCTATTATTATTCAATGTATAAATAAACCCATACATCTAATCTTGAACAAGGATGCGAAGAATACACAATGGAGAAAGGACAGTCTCTATAATAAATGGTGTTTGGAAAACTGAATATCCAAGTGCAAAAGAATGAAATGGAACATTTATCTTATACCATATACAAAAATCAACTCAAAATGGATTAAAGAGTTAAATGTAAGACTTGAAACCATAAAATTCCTAGAAGAAAACTGTGGGAAAGCTTCATGACACTGCTCTTGGCAATGATTTCATGGATATGACACCAAAAATACAAACAGCAAAAACAAAACTAGGCAACTGGGATGACATCAAATTAAAAAGCTTCTGCACAGTGAAAGAAACCATCAACACAGTGAAAAGGCAACCTAAGAACAGGAGAAAATGTTTGTAAACCACACATCTGATAGGAGCTTAATTTTCAAAATATATATGGAACTTTTACAATTCAATAGCAAAACAAACAAACAAAAAACCAAACCAAACAAAGAAACACAAATACCAACTGAAAAATGACCGAAAGACTTTGGATAGACATTTCTCCAAAGAAGACATAAAAATGGCCAATAAATATATAAAACGGTGTTCAACATCACTCATCTTCAGGGTAACAAAATTCAAATCAACAATGAGGTATCACCTCCTATTTGTTAGGATGGCTATTATCAAACCAAACCAAAACAAAGTGAAAGATAACAAATGTTGGTAAGATTGTGGAGAAACTGGATCTCTTGTACACTATTGGTAGGAATGTAAAATGGTGTTGTAAGCAGCTATGGAAAATAGTATGGAGGTTCCTCAAAACATTTATAATACAACTACCATATGATCCACCAATCTCATTTCTGATTATGTATCCAGAAGAATTGAAATCAAGACCTTGATGACATATCTGGACTCCCATATTCATTGCACCATTATTAATAATAGCTAAGATATGAAAACAACCCAAATGTCCATCAACAGACAAATGAATAAAGAAAGTGTTGTATATATTATTCAGACTTAAAAAAGAAGGAAATTCTACCATTTGTAAGAACATGTGTGGACCTGGAAGACATTATGCTAAGTGAAATAAGTCAGTCACAGAAGAACAAATATATCTAAAATGGTCAAACTTACAGAAGCAGAAAATAGATTGGGGGTTGCCAGGGGATGGGGGCAGGAGGAGAGTTGTTCAGTGGATATAAAGTTTCAGTTATGCTAGACAAATAAGTTCTACTAGAGATCCACCATACAACATTTTACCTATAGTTAACAATGTGGTATTGTGTACTTAGAAATTTGTTGAGTGTACATTTCATGTTAAGTGTTCTTAATACAAACACACACACACACACACACACACACAAGCAAAAGAACACAGGGAAAATTTTGGAAGTGTTTACCTTGACTGTAGGGATGGTATCATGGGTGTATGCATATGTTCAAGCTCATCAAATTGTATACATTAAATGTGTGCAGTTTTTTGTACATCAATTAAAACTGAATAATGTTATAAGAAATAAAACAAAGATGTATAGTTAATGAAGTAAGAAAGACAATAAAATAGTAAAAAATACTCAATCCAAAAGAATGCAAGAATAGAGAGATAAGGAACAAATAAAAGTAGGACAGAGAAAAAAATAGCAGAACAATAATTCTTAATCCAACTATATCAATAATTACATTAAATGTAAAAAATTTAAACAACTACATAGCAGAGATTGTTAAATTAGATTAAATAAAAAGGTAAGCCCCAATTATACACTATCTAGTAGGAATCGACTCTAAATATAAAAACACTGATAGGCTAAAAGGACAAAAAAGATACATTGTGCAAACACTATTTAAAAAAAACAGAAATGGCTATGTTAATAATAGACAATGTAGACTTCTGAATAAGAAATATTATCAGAAATATATTTTTATAATGATAAAAGGACCAATTCATCAAAAAAAAGCCCCACAATAACCCTAAATGTGCATTCACCTAATTAGAGAGATTGAAAATACATGAAGCAATAGCAGATAGAACTGAAAATAGAAATAGACTCACAAGTACACTTAATTGAAAACAGAAAATCAGCAAGTATATAGAAGAGTAGAACATCATCAACCAACTTGCCCATACTGACATTGATAAAACCCTCCACTCAACAACTGCAGAATACATGTTCTTTTAAGTATACATGAAACATTTACCAAAACAGACCATATGCTGGGACATAAGATTAGTTTGAATAAATTCAGTAAAATTGAAATCAGAGAAAGTATATTCCTAAATATAATTGCATTAAATTAAAAAACAATAATAAATATTGGAAAATCCCTAATTATCTGGAAATTAAAGAACACAATTCAAAATAACTCATATCACAAAGAAGAGATCGTACAGAAATTAGAAAATAGTTGTATCTGAATGATAATGATAATGCAGCATATCAAAATTTGACCTTGGATAGGCGACAATTTCTCAGCTAACACACAAAAAGCATTAAGGATACCAAGAAAAAAAACAGTGATTAATTTAAACAAAGACATTTGAGGGAGAGCAGAGGAAGAAAACCCTTGGAAGAGGAAGAAGAAAAATAAATCAGTGAAGGTAGGGGAGACACTAGGAGGGAACTTCTAAGAACTATCTAAGGACACAGATAGAGTGCATTTACCTTAAATTGCCAAATAAAACTAAGAGGTCAGATAAAAGAGCAAGTAGACAGGGTAGGCAACAAAGATAATGAAACTCACTAAAATGTATATGTGAAAGAGCACCAGAGTGAGGATCAGCGCAGTGGATTTGGAAGAGATCATTAGTTAGAACACTGGTCCTACAGTAGTTTGGGTATTTACCTTGGCACTTGCAGAAATATTTGGAATACATTCTGAATCTTTGTATGCTGCCCACCCCCGCCCCCAGCCAAAAGAAAGAATGGTAAAAACTATCTTCTCTGCTTTCAACTAAATCTAAAGAGGGCATTTATGTAGTAATTCTCTATCACTGAAAAGTTATAATAAACAAATCCTTCTAGAATGTGTCTCATTTCTTCAATTTGGCACATTAAAAGTATTTCCTAGGTTGTACTGATGCTGCTGATGGTAAAAAATAAGCCAAATTATTGAATTCATGAAAAGATATTTTAGACATTTGAACAAAACTGAACATTTTCAATAAATCTTTAGTTATTTCAATCCAGACATAGACTGAATCTGTTATTTATCATTTATTCTTTCTTCCAAGAGTCACATCTATGGAGTTTTTAAAGACTAAAAGATGAATGGACAAAGGGGCTTCTCTCCTATTTTGTTTTCCAGGCAGACAGGGATAGGGACAGGTCTGCAACAGGGCTAGGCACTTCCCATGAGAGTCTACAGCAACAGGATGCATGTGAAATTTTTGACTGTGTCCGTTCTTTACTTAATATATATTCTTCTTCCCTCTTCTTTTTTTTAGAGAGAGAGGGAGGGAGAGCGTGATGGGGGATGGCAGGAAAAAGCAGAGGGAGAGGAAGAGAGAGAATCTTAAGCAGGCTCCCCACCCAGCACAGAGCCCCACCATGCGGCTCCATCTCACATCCCTGAGATTGTGACCTGAGCTGAAATCAAGAGTCAGATGCTTAACCGACTGAGATACCCAGGTGTCCTTTAATATAGATTCTCATGCTACCTCTGTCTACATGACCAGGAAATAGGCAACTCTACTAATATGGAAAGTAAGCCCAGTATATAGTTGGTGCAGTATATAATATAGTTTGTGTGAGAAAACATCATCTTTTAAAGCAAATTAATTATAACCACAGTGCTCTCACCTAATCCAAGCATGGAAATAGCAACTGATGCTGACTGGAATCTAGCTTTGTCCATGTCCCCAAAAATATGAATAATGAAGTATCGGCTCTGTGGTGTCTATAATTACAGTACCAACAGCTAATAGCCTCTGCAGTCGAGAATGAACAACTGCTTGGAAAAAAATCTTATTCCCTTTACTCTATGTAAAACAGCCTTCATTAGGTATTCTTGTTACTTAGCATATAACCTGAGGCACTGGAAGCTGAGGGCCCCAAGGCACTGATTTCTTAATGATACCTTGGAGGCCCAGAAGCATTACTGTTGACTTCCTAAGGCATCTAAACTTTCCCAGGGAGAGGTTTTTCCTCCTGATATAGTCTGGCTCATTATGACAATACCAGTTGAAACCCTTATCTTTAAAACAACTAAGAATAATTCATAAGTCCTGATAATAGTCACAACAGAAGAATTTATAATAGCCACATGTGAAAAATAAACAGGTACTCCAAAGAGGACTAATTTACTTAAGGAATATTGTTGGAAGCATTAAACATGATAGCTTTGCTTTTGAATGTGTTTAATTTGATTACTATTTATTTTGTTTTTTGCCAGATTTCAATCAATTTTTATGGCAGGATTAAGCTTTGAAGTAGAGTGTTTGTGTGTGTGTGTGTTTAAATAATGAAGCACTTTTCCAACCTTTACCATGGTTAACTAATGGGAAGTTAGTGTTGTACACTATGGATCTGTGTTGATCCTCAAACGTATTTATCCAAAATGCGTGCACATTTAGGGCTGGGTTAGAATGACGAGGTATGTGTACTGCAGACTCTCATTAATTCATAACAGCTTAAATTGTGATTTTTATTTGGCATCCTACTGTGGAACCCAGTAGAGAATGCCGAAATGCTCAGCTAAACATTTTCAAATCCGTGACTCTCCATCTGGTTATTCAATCAGAAGAAAATCCCTGCAAAGAAAATCCTCTTCCTAAAGGTACCCCATTTTCCTGGCTAAGAATCATTCTGAAGAAATGTGAACAGTTTGCTTAGTTGTTCAAAAAGTTTATTTGCAGGAAAAACTAACACTATAAATATCAACAGCACTTAAAGGGAAGTGAAGAAATAATTCCCTCATTCTGCATAATGGCAGGCTTGTTAGACATGACTACACATAGAAAATGGAACTGTTGTATTTATTATTTTGGAGAGCATTCTTTGAAAACTTCAAGTCACATGAACAATCTTACATAACTCTATTGACATAGAAGGAACAGCTACATTAATACTGTCATGTTTTAAAGGAAAGTTCAAAGTAATGGTAATTTAGTACCTAACACCATGTAAGGCCGCCACAAAAAATAAATTGAAAAAAAAGTCTGCTCTAAACAAGAAAGCATATACTGAGGTTCCTGGAAAACAATAAACTACCTGCATGATGCCTGGGACATAGTAGTCTGTAATAAATATTTGTCAAATGAGTACTGGAATAGCCCACTCACAGTTCATGGGACATTTGTTCCCAACAAAAAGGTAGAGAATTAGCTTCCCACCTTAAGTAGTTTTTAACAGGGCCTTTTATGGATATGCTTTATTTGGGTTCATAATATTTTAATGTGTTTTTCATTGCTTTAGTTCATTGGCTATCCCTGACTGGGAGAAGAATGGGAAAAGTAAACATTGCAATTATTTTTTTTCTTCTTAAAAAGTAAGTCTGTTTCCAATTAGAGAATATTGGATAAAAGAAGATTTCATGTGTATGATAATGAAAAAGTGATAGGAATTGTATGGGTTAGAAGTAAGGGACTTGGCTATAGTATTAAATAGAATAAACATCATGTAAATATGTGATGTTGGAAAACATCCTGTGCTTTTAAATAAAAAGTGGTTCTATAAATTTTCTATCATTAAGATATGGAAAAAATTTTTTTTAAGAAACTCACCTTGATTCACTTAAAAGGAACTGTGACAAGAGGTAATATAGCTCTTCCACCATCAATTCTCTCCTCCTGTGTATGTGCAATCATCCCTCCTTTGAGAGCTGCAGCCTATTCTTTCATGCTTTT
Organism: Mirounga leonina; assembly: GCF_011800145.1. NCBI lineage: Eukaryota > Metazoa > Chordata > Mammalia > Carnivora > Phocidae > Mirounga > Mirounga leonina. The sequence continues at coordinate 58,944,644 of NW_023270825.1, read as the reverse complement.
GAATCTGGGCTTGTCTATGACTGCTTTGATCAATAGAATATGATACATTTTGACTTCCAAGATTAGATTATAAGAAGACTTGTAGCTTCCACCTGGTCTCTTGGAACATTCTCTCTCATTGAAGCCAACCACCATGTAAGAAGTCCAACTACTCTGAGGATGCCATGCTGTGAGGAAACCCAAGACAGGGTTTGAAGAGGCCTCTTGAGAGAGAAATGTCAACCAGCCATGATAGCATGGCACCAGATATGTGAGTTAAGAAGTCTTCTGATGGCTCTAGCCTCAATTGCATTCAGCTGCTTTCCAAAAGAGACTTCCCTTGCCTAGACTATCAATCCCCAGAAAAAGGAGATACATTATTAAATGGTTGTTTTAAGCCACTAGTTCTGGCCAGCTTAAGAACATCAAACAAAATCATTATTAGTGAGCTTTCAGAATAATATTTAATATTCTTCCATTACTGAATGTTTTGAAACCTGGTGAGATTTTAGAATAAAATAATGTTCACTATAACACAAGTTGCTAAAATTAGAAAACTGAGAGTCACATTAAACTCTCCCCTTTCATTCAGTCCCCTCATCCAACCAATCCTCAAGTTCTCTATGGTCCTAACATTGCTTCCTATCCTTCCTAACATTGCTTAATTCTATCCACTCCTCCTCATCCACATTGCACTGCCTTGTATCAGATTTGAACTTTTTTTTTTTTAAAGATTTTATTTATTTATTTGTCAGAGAGAGAGCACAAGCGGGGCAGAGGCAGGCAGAGGGAGAAGCAGGCTCCCTGCTAAGCAAGGAGCTTGATGCGGGACTTGATCCTAGGACTCTGGGATCATGACCTGAGCTGAAGGTAGATGCTTAACCAACTGAGCCACCAAGGTGTCCCAGATTTGAACTTCTTGTTTAAATTACACAACTGGTATTCCTTCCTTCAGACCATCTAAACCTCCTTCAAATTCTTGCTCTATCATCTATAACCCAACCCCATATCTGTCCTTCACAACACTACCATAATAACATTTTCATACCAAATTCAAGCTCTCACCTTTCTCCCTAAAATCCTTCAATGGCCCTCAATAACTGTTACAATGAAGTTTAACCTCCTTAGTCTAACACATGAGGGCCTTCATGATCAAGCATCCTCCTACCTCTCAAGTCTCATCCCCCATTTTTCAAAATTAAACTAAAAAAATCACCTCTTCCAGGAAAATTTCCTTGAACTGGTCCATCTAATTTTGACACTTCTTCCCTGGGTTCCAATGTACTCATTTGCTTTTCTACTTGTTAGTTCAGTGAACCCTGAGTTAATTTCCTTCTCTTCTTATTTAAAGTAAGGGAGGCTAGGGGCACCTGAGTGGCTCAGTCGGTTAAGAGCCTGACTCTTGATTTCAGCCCACGTCATGATCTCAGGATCGTGAGATGGAGCCCCGCATCAGGCTCACTCTTTCTCTCTAAAAAAAGATTTTAAAAAATAAAGTAAGGAAGGCTAATATTAGGCCCTCAATAAATATTCCTTGGAAGAATAAATGGATTATTGAAAGACATGATAGTCTCATTTATGCAATGAAAAAAATCATAAATATCACTTCTAATTGTGAGTAGGAAATAGTTTCTCTGAGGAGGGACATGTAATTCAAACTAAAGGCAAATGAGACCACTTCTCAGAAATGATTACCTTAGCAAGGATGAGACAGCTTGCCAGGTGGAGTGGAGAGCAAAGATGTCCTTGCAGAAGGAAAAGCCTTGGCAAAGTTATGAAAGTGAGAAACAGAGTTCAGGAAACCTAAATAGATCAGAATGGCAAATGTTTCATATTCTGAAGAGCAAAATGTAAGGTTGGTATAATGGGCAGAAGCCAGAAGATGGTAGGCTCTGAAAAGGATGTACTTTATTGTGTAGGCAATGGGGAGCCATTAAAAGATTTTAAGCAGAAGAGAAACATTGGGGTTACATGTTAGAAAGCAGAAGTATGGAAAATTGATTAAAGGAGGGATAGAAAGCAGAGAGGAGCCCTCAGGAGTCTAGTTCAGTAATTCAGGTAAATACAAAAGACATGGTATTAGAATTGACAGGATCTGTTAACTGACTGGATATAAGGGATGGGCAACTAAAATGCCTCTCAGAATTTTGCTCTGAGTCCTTTTGTGGATGGTAATGCCAAATTAAAAGAAAGTTAATTTCCAAGGATTTCTGAGAATTTAATCATGCATTTGAGCTAATTAGAAACATTTTGTAATACAAGGGGCATGATGTTTTCAAAGAGATGATTCTGACACTGGTGTCCATTTGCTATTAAATAATCATGAAATTTAATTTTGGGGGGTTATGCCATGAATTCTCCATGTGATCCCAAAGAGTCATTTAAACTTTCTATGCTTTGGTCTTGCAAATTCTTCCATACAAATAAAAAATATGTGCCTCCTAGATAATTCAATGAAGCAATTTAAAAGTCAATTTGTCTGTGTGGCAATTTCTGTTTCCTAAAGGTAAAATGAAATACGATCTTAATTTCCTCCTCTATTAAAACATTTTTTTTAAAGCAGAAGGTTTAAATGATTTCAAATGGCCCTTTCAGCTCTAAAGATCAGTAACTCCATAAGTCAGAACACTTGGTTGGAGCTACATTCAACCCAGATCAGTGGTTGATCCTCAACAAGAACTAAGGGATTTATGGTGGAGGTAGGTTGTCCTATTTAAGCACTTCCTGCTGAGTGAAGTAGTACTTCCTTTTATTTGTCTTACTAGTCCTCTGTTCTTTATTGTGCTACTTTTTAACAAGGTGTTTTCATTTGTTTAACAAATATTTATTGAGTGCCTACTATGTGCCAGGCACCACATTAGGTGCTGGAGAAAAAAATAAAATGAGAAATGCTTCCTTTTGTTGCATTTTTTTAAAAACTGTAAACCATATTCAAGCCAAAATACATCATCTTATAAAGTTATATTTATCATGTACATGATCCTGCTCTAGGAACCATGCCAGGCTACCCCATTAAACTTGATGGGCCTGAGAATAGTAAAACTATACTTTGTATAATGTATTTATAGTATATAGCAAGGCAACAAGGTCCCCGGAGAAGGGGAGGCAGGAAAACTGAAAAATCATCATGAGTGCACTTGGAACTCATAGAATATTTGTAAGCTCCCTGACTACTTTGTGATTCCATTTCTTTACCTATAAAATGGAGATAATAAGGCCTACTTCTAATATTCCTCACAGGATATTATAAGGATTAAATCAGTAAAAGCACATTAAATACTTTGAGCTTAAAAAAAGCACTAAATAAATATTAGCTATTGTTGTTTGATAGCATTACATAAAATCACGTTAAAGTCAAAAGCCTACTGTAGCTATTCTAATGGAAATTTAAATCCCAAGATGAAAGCAGCAGGAGTTGAATAACTAAAATCAGGATACACCCCTAATTAGATCTAATTAGAAACTAAAATTAAAACTGGAATTAGCTGCATGACTGAATGATGGTTTCTCACACAGGACCGAACTTACAAAATATCTTGTTTGTGTCTACAAAGTTGGGAAGGTGAGCAAGAGCCCCACCTGGGTTGACCACTCTTGGATTCTAAAAATGAGTCTTCATCTGGTTTACAGCTTTCCAGGAGAAACTCCTAATTGGTGGGAATCATGCCTTCATTGAAGGTTCTACCACCCACTCTCTAGTGCCAAAGCAGGGACATTTCCATTACCAGGATATTTGATGCATGTCAGCCTCACAGCAGAACCATTTGTTAATTTTGAGAGGTCAACTGTAATGAAATCCCTTTGCCTCTTTTTAAAAAAAAATTTTATTTATTTTAACGGGGGAGGGAGAGGGAGAGAGAATCTTAAGCAGGCTCCACGTCCAGCACAGAGCTCAACGCAGGTCTCGATCTCATGACCCTGAGATCACGACCTGAGCTGAAATCAAGAGTGGGACGCTTAACCGACTAAGCCACCCAGGCATCCTGAAATCCCTTTGTTTCTTCTCAAAAACTCTGCGTAGGTTTTTTTCAAATGTTCTGTTATAAAATATCCAGATTTTTTTTATTGTATTTATTTTTATATATTTTATTTTTATTACTGAAGAAGATAATTACTCACAAAATGTTCTTGCTAAGATACTCAAAGTTAAAGCAGACGCTATCACCAAACAGAGAAATAAACTATTAAAACCTCCACCTGCCACCACATTAGAACTATCTCTAAGCTCAGCAAGAAGAATCAGGAAACTGTTCAGTCCCTTCCTCTGGGTCCCAGGATGGGAAGCTTCCTGATTAGGGAACTAACAGCAATATTACAGTATTGCTTTCTCTTTCTGTGTCAGCACTGTAGATAAAAGGATAAAGGAGAACACAGTGGGGTTTCCTTTTCCTTTTCACCTTACTCGCTACAATTCTTTTGGTTACCAAAAGAGGGAATGAATGGTAAGGATGGGTGCAGAGATTTTTGGATCCAATAATCTAGCACCAGAAGGTTCTCTGATGCTAAGCATGGCTGAAAGTTGAAAGCAAGCCTTCAGGAACTACTTTTAACTACACGCCAATGTTCAGGAGAGTGGATAAAGTTAAAAGATTAGTTAGAAAAATACCAAACTTTAACTAGGTTTTTAAGTTCCAAAACAGTGTTTTCAAAATCCATATTTGGTTAAACCCGAATTGTTTTAAAAAGAGGTTTATTTGGATAACAAGTGGAAATTACATTATTATTAATCTTTTAGGACTGGAGTAGAGAACTGCTGTCTGACTCTCAGGCAAAGCAAATGCTTTTTACTATTGATTACAATCCAGGAGACCTCACACACTTTTGTTGAAAGGTGAATAAATCTCTTTAGGCAGGTGACTCTCTCTATAATTAAAGTATCTAAGCAAAAGCAAGCCCACAAATTCTAGTAAGTTACACAACTTTCTGAACAATACCTTCCAGTGTCTTAAAATTCTTAGAGTCAAATTCTCCCTTACACCAAATCTGTATCTAGTTTATCTTGGGACATAAAAAAATTTAAAAGTATGTCATCCCTTGGGAATTAACTCTTCATTTATATTAAAGCTATAAATCACCAACCACCAACCACTGACTGAAATTAATGATCCTAGTTCCTATGCCATTTCTACTTAACTTCCAATTCTCCCGGACTTACAGGGTGAAAAGAAGGTGGTAGAACTCTCTGCTTTTAGTTTATAAAATATACTTGTTAAAATCTCACTCTTGCTCTCTAATTAGATTTTATACACACACACACACACACACACACCCACCCCTCAGCAGAGATTTTGAAAGTTTTTATATGTTTAGGGCCTTTTATTTCTAACACTTTAAGATACTTTATTAAGATTTATTAAGCACCTACTATGCTTTCTATGAACTGTTTCCATTTTAGTAGCCTTGTTTTTTCATTTTTATGACTTTCATTCCACACAGTACTTCAAACTGCCTACCCAGCACTACCCCCTGCAAAAGCAAGCAAGCAAGCAAGCAAGCGAGCAAGACCCAGCAGCTAAAACGTTGTGGTTCCTCATCTTTCTCCTGAGGGCTGTCACCAGGACCCTGAGTAAGTCTATCAACATATTTTAAATGCGTAAGATAATTTAAGAGATTACAGAATGCTCTCAGTCCAGTCTTTTTTTTTTTTTTTAAAGATTTTATTTCTTTGTTTGACAGAGAGAGTGAGAGAGCACAAGCAGGGGGAGTGGCAGCAGGAGAGGGAGAAGCAGGCTCCATGCCGAACAGGGAGCCCAACGCGGGGATTGATCCCAGGACCCCGGGATGATGACCTGAGCCGAAGGCAGACACTTAGCCATCTGAGCCACCCAGGCGCCCCTCTCTCAGTCCAGTCTTAACTCCTGCTTTTACCACTGCCACCTCCAAATGACTATTCAGGATCCTAAACTCTTAGGCTGGGGTAGATTTTCTAACTGCCCATACAATATCCAGAACACTGTTCTGTCTAAGCCTTGTAATGTTTCACAGGAATCTCCTAACAGGATAATTTTGAATCTTAATTAAATTTCTCTATCCCTCACATCTTTCTATTTCAACTTATCCTGGCATGGAGCAAGCTGTGGTCAGGCAGGGCTCAGAGCTTGACTTGAGAGGTCTCCCTCTCTCCCAACCCTGACTCGAATATGGTAACCATTTTGAAGGGGTTCTCTTGCCCGGACTATGTGAAAGGTGATGTTATGGTGCACACTAAAAATCTCTTTCTAGGTTAGCCCTGAGAACTAAATAATAATAATAATTATTATTTTAAATTTTATTTTATTATGTTATGTTAATCCCCATACATTACATCATTAGTTTTTGATGTAGTGTTCCATGATTCATTGTTTGTGTATAACACCCAGTGCTCCATGCAGAACGTGCTCTCTTTAATACCCATCACCAGGCTAACCCATCCCCCCACCCCCTCCCCTCTAGAACCCTCAGTTTGTTTCTCAGAGTCCATAGTCTCTCATGGTTCATCTCCCCCTCTGATTTCCTCCACTTCATTTTTCCCTTCCTGCTATCTTCTTTTTTTTTTTTTTTTTTTTTAACATATAATGTATTATTTGTTTCAGAGGTACAGGTCTGTGATTCAACAGTCTTGCACAATTCACAGCGCTCACCATAGCACATACCCTCCCCAATGTCTGTCACCCAGCCACCCCATCCCTCCCACCCCCCACCACTCCAGCAACCCTCAACAGTTTGTTTCCTGAGATTAAGAATTCCTCATATCAGTGAAAACTAAATTATTTTTTAGGAGTAAACAGGTTCGTATGGGAGCCACTGAATATCTACATTCATCATCATGTTTTAGCGCATAGAGCTACATTATTTCATTGTCATTGTTTAACATTTGATTGATTAGGTGGTTTAATTAAGTTTTCCTCATTGCCATCTCCTTGAATATACCAGGCTGTAGCATATTTGAAACAGAATAAAACACTGTTTGCAAATCTAGCAGACACCTGGTTGGTGGTGGTGGGGGGGACCCTCCAGCACTCTCATGATAAACATTTTTTATATCTGAGATTCTGCCAAAAACAAAACAAAACAAAACAAAACAAAACAAAAACCAAGTAGGTACAGTCACAGATTTTTCATCTTCTCAATTTTAAATTTTGGAGTGTCTGTAAAATAACATCACCTAAAATTTTCTTTTAAAAGACACATGTATGTGGATACTCAAGGGCTACCTTAGAGAATCCTAAAAGTTTAAAGAGTAGAAATTCTGCATGGTTTCAATGTCAAGGAAGAAACAATTGGTTTCTAAATAATGGGATAGTCACTCCAGGGTAAGTTATTTCACATTTCCTTCAGCTACTGGTTCTGGGTTTTTATCTAACAGTACTATCAGTTTTGCAAACCACAGGCCTACAATCACAGAAGTTGAGAAAACCCCATCAGGGAAAATCAATCCTAGTTAGGCTAAAGAAACTCACATCTGCATTTCTTCCAAGCTGAATCACAAACAGTCCACACCCATCATGATCCCTCTTCAAATAATTTCTCCATTTACCTGTGTGGCACTTCCTGAACGTAAGGAATGGGCTTGACTGGATGAGCTATTATCTCATTAGGATTTGTGAAGGACCCAAACAGACTGGAATGCTTTTCATGAGCCCGGCGCCCACATCCCTTCACCATTTCCCCGAACCCTGGCCACCTTTTGTACTGTTTGCCTTTTCTCAGTTTCTGTGTTGCTCAAGGCAGATAGATAAGCCCTTTAAATGATTACTACCACTCTGCATTAGCCTTCAAAGCCACTGACAATTTTTCCATGTTTGGTAACTGATTTGTGATAGAAGTGTTGACAACGTAAAGTGATAACTAAATCACAGACCAGAACTTCTCAAAATAAATGGAAATCACCCAAAGCTTCTCTGGGAACCTTTTCCCAAGGATTTCACCCACAGATCTGCAGAGCATGGGTAAATTGTAAGACCAGATCTATTTTCATTGTTCTTTAATCCACAGGAATACAAGGAACAGTTATACAGGTATACATACTGGGTTGTTGTTTTTTTTAATTTCAATATGATAGTTTTGAAACAAATTTTATTTTTTCTACTTTTTCCTTCTAGATTATCTAGAAGAAAATTGTATAATTTCTCAATTTGATATGTGAGAAGAATTACAAACTTTGATTTTCACTTAGAATCCTAATATATGCTTATACAGGGGGAGAACAGAGCATAATGTTTTCTCTCCAACCTGCCATATGTATATTCATGCTTCTCGAGGTTCATTTAAAATAGTGTAACTGGAGGTACAAGGACACAGCCAGAACTCTTCCTATGGTACAAGGACAGATAGATATTACATTCCAGATTGAGAGACAAAAGAAAAAATAAAGCAAGAGAGTTTGCTAAATATTTGTTTCTGTTCAAAGTACTGCTAAGTTTTCTTCTGCCGGTTGGTTGATTGAATGCCTATCGCAGAACAAAACCCTACAGTTGCGTTGTCGAAACTGCTGTCTAACTAAACTGGAATGATGCTGGAGGCACACTGTCCCACGCTGTCTTGGGCGCCTAGAAAGAATATGGCCAATGAAAAGCCCCCAGAAGTATTGTACCCACTTGGGTTAATTTGGAGTAGACAGGTGTTCCCTGACTGACCTTTTTTTTTCCTTTCCAAAGGACAGCAGACTAAAGTGAAGAACGCCGACAAAATAAAGCAAAAGGAAAAACAAAAATATTTTTGCTTAACAACACTAACATGGTGTCCTTTGGACAGGGGCTGCCTACTGGCAATTGCGGTATGTAAATGTTAGAGGACAGCACTCGATCATCGGATTCTTTCTACGTCTCCTAAGTATCCGGCACTGCTCAGGATGAAGGAAATACAGCGGTGGAGAGTAGGACAGAAAGGAAGCCATGTCAACATAATTTTGGACCAGGAAGGAAACAAATGAAAATGACAGGACAGAGTAGCAGGGCAGAGAGGACAGGCCATTATAGGTAAGATACTCTATGGAAAAAGAACTAGCTGTGCAAGGAGCCAGCAAAGCAAGCTGGCAGACAGTACCAGAAATGTAAAGGCCCTGAGGCAAGAAAGAATAGAAAATGCTCAAAAACTAAACTCATGGCACAGAGGAAAGGGTTCCTTTGTTGTTGTTTTGATGATTGAGTTTCTAATGGATAGCTGAGAAATAAACACAAGTATAATGATGTACTTACAATACAGTGGCTAACTGAACATAAAAAAAAAAAAGAAAAGTATATAACAAAAAAGTACAGGTTCACTAAGTATGTTTGATTTTAAAAACCATCTATTATTTCAGACATTTTCTGGAAAGAACACTTTATTATTATTATTATTATTGTTACTGTTATTATTTTGGTGAGAACTCAATATAAGGTTTGGCTTGTTTTTCCTTTGAGTGCTCAGGAAAATGGTGTGATGAGGTCTGCAGTGTTATTCCTGATTTAGATTATTTTCTCAAACATACCCACTGAATGCATGTTGTTAGCTACATACCCACTATGGCACCCTTTCTTACTTCATCTTTCTTTCTTTTTTTTTTTTTTTAAGATTTTATTTATTTATTTGACAGAGAGACACGGAGAGAGAGGGAACACAAGCAGGGGGAGTGGGAGAGGGAGAAGCAGGCTTCCCGCGGAGCAGGGAGCCTGATGCAGGGCTCGATCCCAGGACCCTGGGATCATGACCTGAGCCAAAGGCAGATGCTTAACGACTGAGCCACCCAGGCGCCCCTTCATCTTTCTTAGAGAAGCCTTCTCCCAGGGATACCTAGACTGATTTAAATTGACCCATGGACGCCAACAAACCAAGTCCCCGTGGCCCAGGGTGGATGGTGCCCAGGTCTTTGACCAAGTCTCCCGATCTAGGACTCTAATTAGGCAGGTGATGCCAGGTGCTCTTCACAAGGGAAAGAGCGCCTTGTGTGTTAGGATGAAGCACTGTTGGCGACCATCAAGCTCTGGACAGCACTGGAGGGGCAGCAGGATGAGGATTCTTGGTGCATCTGTGTCACCCTCTTCTCAGTATGCATCCCACTAAGCCTTTGTCTATATGTGGGATCAAATAGGCATTCTTCTGCTTGATTGATTTTTTCCAATACATAAGAACAAATGATTACCAAACAATCAATTGGATCACTGCACAGGCAATTCAACTTGATCACCAAGATCACATCTGGTTATTTTACTCATTTTAATGACCAAACAGGATCAACCATGAAAAAATTTTGGTTCCTTAGCAATCAGTTAATCTCATAAACTTCTAAACAAAAACCTGATGAAAAACAGTCAAGTTGGGATGTGTATATTAGGCATGGCATATATGATGAATAGAACACAAATTCATAAAAAACACATCAGAAATCTATTTTTCTCGTTGCCTCGTTGAAATAGAACCACCTGTAATATATTCAGATTTAACTTTCTCGTGCTTTAGATAATAGTCATTCACTACTTTCAGTTTGTGTTTCTAAAAAGTTTTATGTAAACCAAAATTTTGCAAATCTAATCATATCTAATACATTAACAGAGTTTACTACTTAAATTATGAGTCTGTTCGTAATTAATGAAGTACTCTCAAACACATCTCTGGTGTAGAGCTGGAATTTCATAGAACAGATTTTGCTTAAAGTGAGGTTTCGTTGCAAAATTGTGTGTTTCCCAGGTAATTTGTAACAATTTTTAGTAAACCTAAATTTGTGATCAGACTCATTTATGGAGAAACACTAGAAAACAATGTTTCCCTATTTAAAAGAAGAGAGGGGGACATCTTGGTTTTTTTTTTTAATCCAATAAGTTGGAATCAGAGGGGGTAAATGTAGATAGGAGTTCCTTATCACGCATATTTCCTTTCATGAGGGGTTTGACTGCAATATGATTGAAAAGAATATATTCATGAGCACTGCTTGTTAGGACAGCATTTCTGTCAAATGGCTCTGTCAAATAACCATAACTTATGTCCCTCTTTCCCACACCCATAATTTTCTTGTTGCCCACCTAAATCTTTTTGATATAGCACCTCCAGGTTACCTGGAGCTCTGTCAAGTCTCCCAAACCCCCGTCCATCTCCTGTCTCACACCTTCTTCATAACAATCTGCCTCTCTACTGTCTGGGGGAAGATAAAGCCTTTTTTAAAAAGTGTATTTTATATTTAAAAAGATCAATGAATTTTTTAAGGGGAAAGCATTCAATGTTTATAAACATATATAAATAAGTTGTATATATACAACTCTACTTGTGTTTTATTAATATCACAAAAGGGGAAAAAATGAATTCAAAAGACACGGGAAACTTCAAACAGGCACCATTTGCAACACTTAAGGAGCAAAATCTTCAATGAATGAATAGAAAACATGGACCATTTTGCTCCTAATGTGAACTCTAAGAAATAAGGAAGTCTGATTATTTTGCATTTCTTTTTTACACGCAGGGTCCTTTTTCATTTGAGACTTTCCTAAAACAGATCTGTGCCTCCATTAGCTCTTCACTGTGTACTGAAGTTGACTGAAGTTGACTTTAAAAATCACCTCAGCTATGTACACACCTACTTTCCCACATAGTTTTAGAGAAAGAAAATTTAGTAAGAAATTTTAAAATGTGTACTCTAAACTGTGTATTGCAAAAGTTTCATAATTACACTTAAATTCAGTCAACTTCAAACACTCTCAGAAGTACCTTTGAACGAATACATTAAAACGTCATTTTCCCCACACAGCTAAGCTAGTGTGGAGTTGAAAAGGAAGAAAAATATATTTGAAACCACTGACATTTTTTTCATTTGGTTTCTTCCAAATTTGAAGGAGTGAAACTACATTGATATTAGCTTTTTAGTAAAATTCTCTCTAGACTGAAAAAAGAAATTTATTAATTTGAGTGTAGGCTAGGATTTTTAAAAAATGGTTGAGTTATAACCCAAAACTCCTGAAAATAGGAGTTTATGGTGGAAACAACAGCATTTTAACTATAAGCGCATGAGTGGTGTCCTTTTACGGCCGCCTAAATCAAACACAGAAAAAAGTGATATGTTGCCAGGACATTCAATGCACTTTCCTTTAATTGCCATGTATAGTTAATGACCTGATCTTTTTTTTTTTTTTTAAGAAAATGAGTTTCAAAGTTGCAAGCAACTCAATTACATAATCTCTTCCCATGCAACATATCAAAAACAACGATTCTGTGGTCTGGGTTGAATTCAACGCTGAAATCTTTTTATTGAACTTCACAGCAACAAAGAATTTCAAACTCACAGATGACCATCTTTGAAGTTGGATAGAAGCCTGACCATACTGATTGTCTGATACTGAAAATGGACAAAGTACAGAATACAGTATTCCAACCAGGATTTGGGCTGATCTGAGAAACTCGAGAAAAGTCCTGTGACGGAATTACAGATATAGAATGACTGGATAGGCCATTTGATCTTGCTTCTGAGACTGAACTTAAAAACCTGTTTCAGATTAAACAGCACTTCATTGCTTTCCTTTTTCCTTTTTTCTTAACACAAAAATACTTCTACGGATTAAAAGAGTGGAAATAATAGAATTATGCAGTATGTATTACATCTACATAGGTCCAGAAAGTTACTGAAATTGGAATAATCCATGCTTTGCTCAAAATATTGACACTAAGTAACATCAAACCAAATTCTGGGAGCACACAGTGATCTTTTCGATCATGTGTATGATCAGTAAGAACAGCGATCTGACCCTGTAATATGCCATAAAACGGAGGAAAGAAATTGTCTCACATTTTTAGAAATCAAGCTATCCCATTAACCTAAACATAGAGTTTAAATAGTCAACATTATATGGCTTTCATCATTTTACAATATTATGCTGCACAAAATTGTACAGAGGATGTTCTGACTATATATTGACATTTAAAATAATAGGAACGACAGCAACAACTGTACTGACTATAGCTTTAACTTACATTATTAAGATGACTACATCACATAAATTTGAAATTGATAGATGTAAATCTTGATTCATTCAGTTCCCACCACTTAAATAAATACTCTCACCACATTAATATGGATTTTGATGGTATTTTCTAGGTGGAAAATCTGTGATATACATTTAGTTATAGGTGGAAAATCTGTGATATATATTTAGTTATGGCATGGAATATTTTTATTACATTGTCTTATATAGCTTAGGATTTACAAAATTAAATATAACACAAAATAATTTTACATGCTACTCTTCATTAGTATTTAAAATATTAACTGATAATTATTAAAAAATTTAAGTTTTATTTTAAGAAATAAATTTAAAAATGAAAACTTTAAGAGTAGGTAAGCATTGAAGTACTTAAATGCATAATTTGGGGGGACTCTTACACACATAGAACGCTATAGCAGGTAAAAGTGCAAATATGGTAGCATTATCTTCATTTTGAAATGTATAAGAGTATTTTCAAATAAATTTTAAACACAATTAGATGAGGCAAAACAAATGATACATCAAATTACACTTACAACACTGAACAAGAAATAACTATCAGTTGAAGCTTAATTCTTGAATTAACAAAACTGGTAAACATCTAAAATTTTGTTCTTCCTTTTTAGAAATATACCACCCCACTTTAAATTTATTTATATTATTTTGGAAGTTACTCGTTTTTTCACAATTAATACTGAGCTTATAAGCAAAAGTTTGGACTAAGTATTAAAGATCTTGCTTTCAGAAGGACTTAAATTCATCGTACCTTGAATAGTTTTTGAGATGGAAATTCTTAGCCTTAGAAAGCCAGTCTAATAAGAATATTTTTGGTCCAATTTAGTCAAAATTACCAAACCAAACCAACCAAACAAAAATACAGCATACATGCAAAGTCCATATTATTGAGGCTGGAGAGCTGGCTGAAATAACCATCTCCAGAAATAAGCAAAAGCAGGGAGCAGAGCTGTGCTGGCACCTAGTGGAGAAGGAGGTAGAAGAGTCCTTTACCTTGGTCTCAGAGACATGTTGGGGAAAAAAAAACAACATATTTTAATTATTTTAATCTATGCTTTCTATCACACACATCTGAAAATAAGATAAATGAAAAGTATCTGGGGTAATTCATCCTAAGTATGCAACCAAATGCTATGATTTTCATTTCCTGCAAGGACAAAAAGAAAATGTGGAGAGGTGGGGGTGGTAGAGAAGAACAAGACCAGCTGTGGTGAAAAATATAACATAGTAAAAACAAGGATTGTGCAATTTTCTTTTCCCTTGATATGTTCTGCCAAACCTGGTCACACTAGTCTATTCTCCGTCAAGCAAAGAATCTTTGTGAATCAAGTGACAGGCTATTTGTTAAGTTCTGTCTGTATTTGGGATATGAATCACCAAACACGACTCACATGTACCGCTTAACATTAAATTTGGAATTTTCAAATGTCAATATTACGTGCAGAGGTATAGTGTTTTTTTCTGCATAGTATTTTTCAGTATCAGGGCAAATTTAAATTTGAGCCCTGCCTCCTTTATCTTTTGGGACTGGGGAAAGGTGTGGTTCTGGTGGAGAACTTCTACCTTAGAAGGAATGAGTCCCCCATTCAAAGTGATCAAACAAAGGCAGAATTACTACTACTTGCCAGAAAGGGTCATTCATCAGTTAGGTTTCCCAAGTGACTTCTATGGTCCCTTCCAATTGTGAGATTCTATGATTTCCTAAATAATTTTCTACATTGGGAAATGGACTTTAGTTCACTGTCCTTGTAAGTGTTACAAAGACTACATCTATACCTTTATTTCTTGGTATTCCTGGAATGATTAGGAATTTTTTTATGATGGAGACACAGAAGGGTCAAATCATATTAAGGTCAAACCAAGACCTATCTTGTGATAAGTTAGGAGTCAAGTTTTCCGTAACTGAATACTGAAATGGGTTATTAAATAGGAGTATACTCCATTATTTACTCTAGGTCTGCTTTCCTTGATTAAGCAGCTGCTTTGTTTTCGGTAGCAAGTTTAATTTTTAACTACTACATGATGAAAGACGTTCATGTATACATTCTTGTCTATTAATAACCTTTTTCTCATCTTTAATCATGGAGCATAATCTATTTTCATCCTATTGTATTAATTTGATACCTCATACCGAATCATGTGCCTAATGCTTATCCTATATACTTTACTGTTACTCAACTTTAAAAACTGGCATTTTAGCTAATGTAATTTGGTTTGTTTCATTTCGTATTTTAGACATCTAGAAATTTCTGTCAGAGTACATGAATGAACTGTTCCAAAGTATCACCCTGTTGGAGGGCTGTTTCTGTCCTTTGAGGTCCCTGCTTTGGGGCAATATAAGAACAAGCTCTAATGTTCCTTGTAACTTTGGTTTTCATGAAGTTGTAGGGAACTTCTGGATAACCCAGTGATACAGTTCCCTTTGGTTCCATGTAGCTCACACAGTACCTGACCTAAGACTTAGAAACGAGAATCGGACTTGAGTCCTAGACTTCCTGATTCTACTTTCTAGTTAGCAAGTATCCTTTGTTTAAAAAGCTGGCTAGAAAACCTCTTGATAATAAGCTTGATGAGTTGATAGAGAAAATATACAGTAATAGACTTTTATATTAAATATGAATTTATCACTACTAAATTTATAAGAGAAGGAATAAAAAGGGGAAAAAGAAACTGATAGGTCTTACGTCACTGGCAAGAAAAGGCTTTCTTCAAAGGATACCCCAATTCCATCAGAAACCCCAAATTCACATAAATACAACCTCTGCCCTAATCCCACTCCAATCACATCACAGAGCCACAGTGTCCATCTCTACTTTTTCAGGTAATCTTGCTGAAAAGTGACCAGAGGTTTAGGACTCTGTTCCCAGTGGGCCAAAGGTCAGAATCATGTCCTGAACCCTGTCCACATGTAGAACCCTGGCCCAGCATACTGTGGGACAAGGACAAGGATGAACCAGAGCAAGAGCCTGCCATTAGTGGAAGGGGTAAACACATGGATAAGTAGCAGGAAAAAATCCATAGCCACAGTGTGCTCAGACGGAAGGAAAGGAAGGGTGTGCTCAGAAGGAAGGAAAATGCCTTCAGTTCGGGATGTGGATTTGGGGATAAAGGTACGATGAGGACTTCCTAAAGGAGGTAACTATGCCTTAGGAGATGGTTAGGATTTGAGAAACCATGATGGGAGAAGAGCAAACTGTGTACGAGGACACACTGCAGATGGTGACGGGATCTCTTCTCCAGCTCAAGCTATATAGCCTGAGGAGAAAGCCATCTGTCAGAAGGGTGGGTCTCCGAGTGGCCCACTCTGTCACAGGCAGGAACAAGTGAAGACAACTGCCCCATATAATACACAGGAAAAGCACTGCACATTTGTAAAGTATTTCTAAGCTCACAGAATTTACCTGTGGCCTCACCAGCAATGATAAATTGCGCAATTTTCTCTGTCCCAGCCCCTTCTATCTCCTGCCATTTTTCAAGTACCATGAGCATTACTTCTGTGAGCTTCAAAACCCAGAACAAAGACTGAGTGCCCTCAAACTAGGTCCGCTGCCTGGAGCTGATTCACCCCACTTAAGTTTTTGTTGTGTGAATCGATTCTCATTTTCAAACTAAAATACATTATCCCTTATCATCATTTTTTTCCTTTTCATACTGTCCCTGGTATAGTTGCTAAGAACAGGCAAATCATGTTTGTTTCTCCAGAGTCATTTTTCTAGGAGTGCCTTTACCAGTCAACCTTCTCAGGATAACCAAAACCAAAAACTAAAACTAAACTAAACAAAAAATCTTATTTCCTCTGACCCAGATTACTATTTTTTAGTTCTTCAGGACTACCTGTGAGTGTAAGCAGAGGTAGTGACTCATTCCCCCTGTAAAACGCTCCCATAATGATTTCAAAACTACTGGGTAATGGGGAAAGTTCTCTTCATTTAATGAAGAAAGAGAGAGACATTGGAGTTAGGAGTATTGCTACAAAAGGAGATAGAAATGTGAATTGATACCATGTACTCAAGTGATAGATCTCATTTTTAGCCTGTTTAAAACAAATTTCAATGATATGATCCAGCACTTCTGAGCATCTATCCAAAAGAACAGAAAGCAGGGACTAGAAGAGAGGAAGCAACCCAAGTGTTCATTGACAGATGAATAGATAGGCAAAATGTGGTATATCTATACAATGGAATATTGTTCAGCCTTAAAAAGGAAGGAGATTCTGATATATGCTACAACACAGATGAATCTTGAGGATATTATGCTAAATGAAACAAGCCAGTCACAAAAGGACAAATAATGTATGATTCTATTTATATGAGGTACCCAGAGTGATCAAATTCATAGACACAGAAAGTAGAATGGTGGTTGCCAAAGGCTGGGAGGAGAGGAAATTCAGACTGATTGTTTAATGGGGACAGAGTTTTAGTTTTACATGATAAGAAGAGTTCTAGAGCTGGATGGTGGTGATGGTTGCATGATACTGTGAATATACTTAAAGCCACTGACTTTACACTTAAATATGGGTAAGATGGTAAATTTTATTTTATATGTGCATTTCGTCACAATAAAAAACATATGTAATATTTTTCAATAAAAAAAGTTGGAAAAAAAATTTCACCATTCAAAATTTAGGAGTTTGAACATATAACTATACGCAAGGTAACAACATACCCTCTAGATCTATGATGTACCTATGATGTGAATAATATTCATGCTTCCGTTAGTGCCAGATAAAGGCATCAGGTAAATTAGTGAATACCTCCAGGATGTTATGAATATAAAAATAAAATTAGATTCAGAACAAGAAACAAGTGGAGTGATGTTATCAATTATAAATAATAATATATGAAATGAGTTTACAAATGCAGATTTACTTCTTTATTTTCACACTGTACTAATATAGTAAAAAGTTTATTATTAAAACACCCAGTTAAAAGCTTTCAACAGTGTCTAGGATCTCACAAATTATAGGTGCATTCAAGAATCAAGTCCTCTTGCTTCTAAATAATATCTGTATTTACTAGCTAATAGCCATTATTAATGTAGGAGGAAGAAAATGTGTGTGGTTCCTTTAAATGTAATTCATTAAGTTTAATTAAATGTACCATAAATAAATTCATATTTTATCAGTTATTAAAGCCAATCAATATACAACCACATAGGTACATAACAGCGATAATAATTCCAGCAAAAGCTCTGCATTTGTGTTTTTAAATCTTTCAATGACATTAACATGTGCCCCTAAAACTTCTATTTTATATATGCATCTGCCTGCCTGACATAATTGGCATTAAGAAAAAGACCTGTGAAATACTGAATAGTTGAAATTTCTCTTCCATAAATCATTATTTCACATGTGTTGTCACAATTCTCAAATGTCTAATTAATTAAAATCCAAGTAACAGTTGGTTTTGTTCAACAACTGTCCAGCCTAGCAGCCCAGTGAAAGATAGCCACCCCTGTAATCTTAATAATACCTCCAGGCTGTCAGCGTGTCATGGCCTGAGCATGAAATCTAACTTGACAGATAATGGAAATGAGCTATTAACACAAACCAACCTGTGCATGGGCCATATTTTAATATTTTATATGTGTTTATTTGGCAGAATATTGCAACTTTTTTCAGTCTGTCTTGTTACAACCCCATTCTAAAAACGATTTCTCTTTCGTTTTATATATATATATATATATAATTTTTTTTTTAAATGCTGACAACTTACTTATTCCAGCCCTCCCCACTCCACCCCACATGCTCCACAAGCATTTCTAAAAGTTACTTAGTATTTTAGTCTTAGGCTGTTTCAACTCTCACCTTTTCAAACAGCCCAGAAGTGATAATGAAATGCATAAAGGAATGAGAAAGAGAATCCAATTACATTTACCTGCATAGCTCAGCTGCACACCAAGTAACAATAAACAGGCATTCTTAAGTCACAGCATTTCACTGGAAATGGGGCAGAACTTGTGTATTTTAACAACTTTTTACAGCTAGTAACCACTACAGCATTTATTTTACTTTCTCAAAGAAGACCAGAGAAGGTTCGTAATTTAAACTGAAGGGCCTTTCAGCCTTGAAGACAAAAGGCACTTCTGCTTAGCACCTGAGTAATAATGTGGGATGTGTACAGGTGAATTAAGAAGACTGGATTCAAAGATAGTTTGTCTTTGGCCAGTCTGAAACATATGACTCCTTTCCAGTCTTGCAATCATTTATTATCCAGCAAAGAAAGGCTAGGTGTTTGCTCCACAAACACAGTGGTGGTCCTCAGCTTATGATGATTTACCATGTCTGCTCTGAAATGCATGACACAGACCGTTCCAAAATGGTCTCTCTCATATACAGACACACACATCTGATGATATTTTAGTTCTGATTTACTTTTGTGCCACTAAAACCAGAGAGTTTTGGTCACCTGCACATACATATTTTCCCTCTCAAATGTGACACTGAAAACACATTTTAGGGGGTACGTTATTTTAAACGATATATATCTGAACATAAACAGCAAAAGCATCTCAGGTTTTATTGGGTTAGTAACCTGATATTCATTTTTCCTCTTAGAAGGGACTGTTTTTAAAACTTAAAGGAGTACTGCACCCAAAACACATTTTATTTATTTATTTATTTATTTATTTATTTATTTATTTATTTAAACATTTTAGGCATTACTCTATTTTTTTTTTAATTTTATTTATTTGACAGAGAGATAGAGAGAGAGTACAAGTAGGCAGGGAGGCAGGCAGAGAGAGAGGAAGAAGCAGGCTTCCCGCCGAGCAGGGAGCCCGATGCGGGGCTCGATCCCAGGACCCCGGGATCATGACCTGAGCCGAACGCAGATGCTTAACCGACTGAGCCACCCAGGCGCCCCGGCATTACTCTATTTTAAATAATATGTAGTGGAAATAAATAGTGAAAGCTTCTCAGGGAATGCTGGATTAGTAACTAGATATTTAGTTTTCCTCTACGAAGGGACCATCATTACTTAAAAGTATGAATATTTTACAAGAGCACAGAAAAATATGTAGTATTAATATGAAGGAGCTTTAACTCTGTTGGACGTGTGGACAAATCAGTCTAGAAATCCCAGTTGTGAGGTGTGCAAGTATGACTTCAAATCTATGTCATGCACATATTTAATTCTATACACAGCCATAAGTACTGCCTTATGTATGACATGTCTAGGTGTGCAGAATACATATATAAAGTCAAAGGCTCCAATTTTTAAAATTTGCTATCCTATTTATCTGGGAAGTTACAAGTCAGAAAACAACAAATTTTTAAAGTTATCTGGTATATAGATTTATATTCTTTCCTCAGATATACATGGTAGCATGAGTTCAGATGTTAAATTAGAATACAAGTGGATTCAGTTAAGCTTGTCATTCTCAGGGAGGATAAGTTACAAATCCATCACAGCTAGTTTGGCGTAACTGTTAAATCTGTACTCAAAGAAAACTATTCTGTAGTCACAAGAGAAAAAGAGATAGGAAAAAACTAATAAAGAATCATTTAATAAAAACCTGCTTGAAGATAATAGAAGTAACTGGACATAGAGTAGAGCATAATTTAATAACACTGAAAGGCAAAGTAAAGTTACTCCTAGGTATCCAAAAGTGATGAAAAGTTTGCCTTTCTAAGGCTATAGGTCTAAAGCTGTGCAGGCAAATATGATAGCCACTAGCCCGAGGTGGCAACTGAACACTTGAAATATGGCTAGTCTGAACTGACATGTGCTATAGGTATAAAATAAACATCAGTATTAAAAACGGTATTAAAAAACAGACTATAACTATTTCATTAATATTTTTAATTGATTGCATGTTGATAAGTTAATATTTTTAGTTAATTACATTAAATAAAAAACATAATCAATTTCACTGTTTCCTTTCTATTTTTTTCATGTGGCTACTTGAAAATTTGACCTTACATATCTGGTTTGCATTATGTATCTGTTTGACAACCCTTGATCTAAAGGATAAAGTCTCAGAATGTGAAAACAGGTTGAGAACTGACAAATCATCTTGTCCAAACCCCCACATTTTACAAACAAGGGAGTCGAGACTCAGATAGATAAAGCAATGGGTTCTGGTTAAGCCCAGAATTAGCTGTAGATTCTATCAGAGGCCAGTGTCCATCATCCAACTTTCTTTCCATAAGACTATCATGAAAGAGAGATAGGGACTTGTGTCAATCATCACAATCAAAAGTATTCTACTTTCAGTTTCAAAATCCTTTTCTCATCTTTTGAAATGTAATGTAAGAAACTGCGACCTTGACCAAAGTCATCTATGTAACTGTCTTCACTCTCTTGATTCTGGTGGTGGACACTTACCCCAAGACATGCCTTTTATGTACTGTTAAAATTATATGTATGATTTCAAAAGGAGATTGTTAAATTCATGTCATGCAATAAGTCAGTAAGAAAGTGAACAAGTGTGTAAACCAAACCAGTTTAAAACAAATTTTAGGGGCTCCTGGGTGGCTTAGTCCGTTAGGTATCTGGCTTTTGATCTCAGGGTTATGAGTTCAAGCCCCGCATTGGCTTAACAATAAAAATAAATAAATTAATAAAATAAAATAAACAAGTTTTAAACTTCTCTTTAAAGCACGATAAAGGTTAAGTCACCTTTCACATGAGCTCCAGTATTCTTTCTCGGGAATTTGTCACCCCTTCCTTTTTCCCCCTCTACCATCCCTCATTTCCATAATCTATGGGATCAACTCTTTCTTTAACAAAACTTTTACTTTTTATTGTTATTGCCATGACACCAAGTTTAAATTTATATATTAATGCTTATTTCTAGATTCCTATGTTCTGAGAGTCTGAGTTGAGTTCAGATGTTAAATGGAAAACAGGATAAATTAGAGATCTACCCCACCAGCCTTGAGGATGCTACCCTTCAGCATGGGTTGAAGCATTTTCCAAAGTAGGCAAATAGCAACAGTTTTCTTAAAAAAAAAAAAAATGAGGGAAGGTTCTGTATCCAATATGTGGGGGAAAATTTTGGGTTAAATATAGTTAAATAGCTTTCTTTTCTGTAGTATATCTCAGAAACTTTACTATACTAATGGATAATCTCATTCTCCATGAAACAGATGTAGTATGTAGAGTTCTCCAAACTTATTTAAGCCATGTAAATCCTGTTCTCACAGAGCATTTTGAGAGACTAGTTTCCCATAGAACACGTTGGGGAAACCCTGGACCCAGGGATTTGCTACAAGATACCTTTATAAAATCACATATCACCCTTCACTTTTGTGTTATTACTGAATAACACCAATTATTATGCAGTCATTTACCCAATAAAATTTATTAGCTTGTTATAGACAGAACTGTGTCTCCCAAAATTCATATGTTGAAGCTATAACCCCCAGCGTGACTCTATTTGGAGACAGGGCCTTTAAGGAGGTAGTTAAGGTTAAATGAGGTCATGGGGTGGGGCTCTAATCTGATAGGACTGATATCCTTGTAAGAAGAAGAGATACCAGAGAGTTCTCTCTTTCCAAAGGTGATGTGAGGTCATAGTGAGAAGGTAGCTCTCTGCAAGCAGGGAAGAGAGGTGCCACCAAAAACCAACTGTGGACTTGATCTTGGACTTCTGGACTCTAGAACTGCAGAAAATAAATTTCTGGGGACGCCTGGGTGGCTCAGTCAGTTAATTGTCTGACTCTTGATTTTGGCTCAGGTCATGATCTCAGGGTTGTGAGACTGAGCCCCATGTCAGGCTCTGTGCTGGGCGTGAAACCTGCTTAAGATTCTCCCTCTCCTTCTGCCCCTCCCCCATGCCACTCTCTTTCTTGAAAGAAAGAAAGAAAGAAAGAAAGAAAGAAAGAAAGAAAGAAAGAAAGAAAGAAAGAAAGGAAAGAAAGAAAAGAAAGAAAGAAAGGAAAGAAAGGAAAGAAAGGAAAGAAAGAAAGAAAGAAAGAAAGAAAGAAAGAAAGAAAGAAAGAAAAGAAATTTCTGTTATTTAAGCCACTGGGTCTCTGGTATTTTTGTGAGTGCCACCCCTAGCAGACTAACATGGATTCTATCATGTTTTCGGGGATACAAATAGTGAACAAACAGACACAGTCCCTGGCCACCAGGAGTTTGCGTTCTAGTTCAGGGCAATGTAGGAAATACCAACTTTCTGCTGTTAGACTAATCAATTGCTTGACTTAAGGTTAGCAACAACTTACCCCACAACCTAAACTCCCAATTTACATTCTCATTGTAGGGGAAAATCAAATTTATTTGTTTTGTAAATTCTTACTTGAAGAAATGGGCCAATTGGACCTCCTGTCTCTCTCTCATTTTCTGGAAAAACACAGAATTCCAGAAATCAGAGCCTGAGTCCCTTCACCACTGTCATACAGCATGGAAAGATATTCCAACTAGGCAGCAAGGAAAGAACATTCCACCACAACAGCTCTATAGGAGCCCAAATACAAGGCTCCATAACCTAAACTTAAGATTTCTTCAGCTTTGGTTGCTGAAACCACATTGTGAGCATTTTTTACTCCTTCACTGTGCAGAAGGAGAAAGGTGGCAATCTGAAGTCAACGCCATCTACCCATACCCTACATAGGCAGCCTTCTCTCGGTCTCAGAGACAATGTTTTGGTGGCAAAGCTGCACACCATGCTATTCCCCTTCTCCTTTCAAACTGCACTAAGTGAGCAATAATTTGTGAGAACACATAAAATTAACTTAGGGAATTTGGGAACTGCTGACTAGTTGCATTATTTCTACTACTCTTTCCACAGTACAGTCTCTGAATCACTGCAACTGTCTGCATCTCAAATGTCAAGCTGTCTATTAATGTATAAACCCTATGAATTACTTGCTATGTCACTGGAGCAAATAAAAGAAATAGGACTTTCCTTATCCACAAACCTGTCCATTAAACAGTCATTTATTTTGTCTGAATATTTGTGCAAGAAACTTTTTTTGCAAAGAATTGTTTTGCAAAAGCATCAACAAACAATTAAAATGTAGTAATAGTAAAACAATTCAATTGCTATTACAATGATACAGTCTATGGGGTGCTGGGGGGGGCGCTCATTGGTTGAGTGTCCAGCTCTTGGTTTCAGTTCAGGCCATGGCCTCAGGGCTCTGAGGTTGGGTTCAGTGGTCAGCAGGGAGTCTGTTCCAGATTCTCTCCTACCCTCTCCCTCTTCCCCTCCTCCCACCCTGCATGCACTCTCTCTCTCTCTCAAAATAAATAAATAAATCTTTAAAAAAAAGATGATATAGTCTAGGTCTGGTTATACTTTCTTGAAAAAAGTCACTTACCTTTCTTTAGGCCTCAATTTCCTCAGACTCGGAATGAATGGAAAAGTTTATTTGATCTTTAAGATATCCCCAAAAGCCATGATTGAATGAAAAATTACTTCTTGAAACTTAAATTAACTGTAAAGCTACCTTTAAAATCCCATTCCCTCTTATAATATTTTGTAATCCTAAATTTTAGGCAAATCATGGTACACTAAAAAAATACGCTAGTTCTACTTAAAATTTAGCCATTGCAAAACTATCCAGTTGAGCTATGGGTTTTATTTTAAGCAAGAAAAAGCAAAACAATGCCAACTGTGTGCTACTATTTTCTGTCCAGAAATAGAGACAAGGCCAGTCTCCTGGAAGGAATGAGTCTGAGATTTATACAAATAAACTATGTGTGTGTTTGTATAAAAATAGTTAAATATTTTTTTAATATTACTGTACATGCTCACATTGTTTTAAAATACTCTGCCTTGTGATTGTGTAAGAATGGGCATTTTGGGGGGCGCCTGGGTGGCTCAGTTGGTTAAGCGACTGCCTTCGGCTCAGTTCATGATCCTGGAGTCCCAGGATCGAGTCCCGCATCGGGCTCCCTGCTGAACAGGGAGTCTGCTTCTCCCTCTGACCCTCTTCCCTCTTGTGCTGTCTCTCATTCTCTCTCTCAAATAAATAGATAAAATCTTTAAAAAAAAAAAAAAGAATGGGCATTTTGGTAGCAATGCAGAGTAAAATTATCCCATTCACGATATACTTATTGTTCTTAATTCCAGTCTGTACTGGACATGCCTAGGACCCAGGGGCAGTGGGGCTGTGGGGCCTAGCCTATTTGTTTGGATATTTATTGCTTGCACACACCAGAGCCCTGGACGTGAGACTTGCAATCAACTGCTTACATCTCCAGGGTTCCACCATGGGTACAGATCACAGTGAGGAAAACTCTTGGCTTTTCAAATGAGTGGTAGATGTTAGGAAACCTCCCTAGGCCAACGGTTTTTTATCAACGAGGCAGATGAATTTGGACTTTTTTTTATGATTATGATAGAAGCACGAACAAATCCACTTATTGCAGAAATATATCTCATGGAGGCAGGAATTAGTCCACGCTGCAAAATTTTCTGTTCCTGATACTGAACCAAGGTCAATTCTGTGGTAGAGCACCATGTGTTGACAAAGAAGACGAGTAAAGGAATGCTTGCCAAAAAGTCTGTTCAGTGGTGACTTTGTGAAGGTACTTTCCATTTTTTAAATCTAATTAGATTCTCAGATTGTCTTCCTTCTTGGGGAAAAAAAAGCTGCCTGGATTTAGTAGTTTCTAACTGTTGCCAGAATCTGGAAAACATGGAAACCAAAGCAAAGGCCCACCTCAAATACTGTCCACATGGTTTCTAAACTACCAGATTTCACAGATGAGTAAATTTTTTTAATCTTGAAGATTAACAAGGGCGCCTGGGTGGCTCAGTTGGTTGGGCGTCCTACTCTTGGTTTTGGTTCAGGTCATGGTCTCAGGGTCATGAGATCAAGCCCTGCATCGGCTTCGTGCTCAGCGTGGAGTCTGCTTGAAATTCTTTCCCTCCCTCTCCCTCCCCGTCTATGCCTCCCTGCCCCCCACTTGTGCATGCACACTCTCTCTCAAATAAATAAATAAATAAAATATTTTTTAAAAATCTTGAAGATTAACATAGAGTTGCAAACTTTTTATTGCCAAACAAGAAAAATTTTAAAATAACCATCATCTACTCTTAAAATTATTTCATGAAAGGAAGGGAATTTTTAATAGCAAAGAAGTAGAAAGGACAGAATCTTAAGAATGACAGTTATTTAGGCTGATCAGAATTAATCTTATTAAGATGTATTCTTTATTTTTCTTATTTGACACAAACCAGTGAAGACTCCATTTTGGATAGGCATGGGTTTAGGGAACAACATCTGGGAATCACTGATTTACACTGTAAAGCCTCTCCACAATCCTACCCTACCAGGGTATTTTCTCTCTCCATTTCCCCTTAACATTTTGCTCATATTAATTCCATTATAGAAAAAAAATAACATGACATCATATTCATTTATGTGTGTCCCAGTAGACAAGAATTATCTTACTCATCTTCTGACTCCTAACATAATAAATTCTGGATATCTTTTTATGAATGAGTGAAAGGATAAATGGGAGAATAAATCAGTGAAGGAATAAACAAATAAATGAATGAAACCCAGGCACACCAAACACACTTACTCAATTCCATGTGTTAGCCTGTTTTTCCCTACTGTGGAAATAGATGGCTGAGGGAACCTGACACTTCCTACAAATGCAGTACCTGGCTGACAGATCAATTTTAATCTGCCATTGTGCACATCTAACACAATTTTACATGCAAAAATAGAATAAATTTGGTGCTTCTGATATGGGCTTTTGAGTTAGCCAGGTTTCATCACCTAAGATGGCATTCTAGAATTCCACAAAATGCTTCACTGATTACATACAGTGTAGGCAGGGGAACCTGCAATGGCTTCATTTTTGCCCATGCTTTAGGTAGTCTTACTGCAGGTACAATGAATGCAAGGTAAACTTGGACCAATAATAGGGAACCACAATGAAATGAATGATTGTCTACTTCCTTTCTGCTATTGTCAGTACAGCTACTGAAGCAGCAAATAGAGTATCAATTGGGGGAATCTATTATTTGATGTTCTTAAAGATTCCTATATTTACATGACTCTATGCCTATCATTTCTATGGATAAGTTGCTTAAAAGTCGGAATTCTTTCTTAATTTTACTCTTATATTACCACATGCAAATATTCACTAAATAAATGGCGGAATTTTCATCCTAAATAATCAGAAGTGACATCAGGCTTAGAAACTGTAGACTAAAGAAGTTTGGACCTTAGGAAGTCCTACCATTTTCTAGATATTTGAAGTTCAAACTGACAATTCTTGGAAATTCTTTGCTACAATAATTAAGGGTAGAAATAAAACAAAACAAAAAAACAGAGATTCTTTAACATCATAATAATAAATCCCAAAAAGACAAATTCCAAAAATACAACACAAATGAATCCCATTTTTATCCAGTGCATAAGTGCATGGCCTTGGGCAAAAAAACACCTTCTATAGTTTGGACTAATTCTCTAAGTTGTCATGTTTCAGGTATGAAGAACAGGATATTAAAAAAAAAACAACAAAACACTTTTCTCAAATGACAGTATTTACAGAACGTTTAGATCTGGTTACTCATCTATCACCAAGCTGTGGCTACCCAGTGTTCTCTGGATCCTTCAGCGGTGTTGTGGAATTTGATTTTTATCATTTTGCTATTCTTTCTCTGCCTCTACCTATTTAGTTTTGAAGTGTCATTTTACTGTATTATGGTCCATGTCTAAACACTGCTCTTGGTTGTCAGAGGTTGAATGTCAGAAAATATTTGGGTAATGATAACAAGACATACTATACGCTATTACTAATCAGCAATGTGTTTCAACTTTAAGATGTTTCTTAATCATCTTGTGAACTTCACATAAATATGGCAGGATACTTCCGGGCTACTTTGTATAAATAACAGCTGGACTAAATAACAAAGATTGTATTAATATCTCTATTTTGTAACCCATAAGATTCATATTGTTCGTAACATGAATACGGTGTAAACAACTGATAAAATTGAGTCACAAACCTTAAAGCATATGTAACGTCAGAAATATGGAATACAAAGGAAAAGTCAAAATAGAGCACAACAGGATATAAAAGTTTGTAAGTGGTTAGCTCCAAACTGAAAAATGTGAATCCTTGCCTAATGAAAACTAATATTCAATAGATGACAAAGCTAACAGAGAGAAAACTTTTAGATAATTTATTTTGTATTGCAAACAAATAACTAAATGTTAGTGTTCTTTACTAGCAGAAACTAATATTGGCACAAAGTTTTTTGGCATAAAAATTTTCTCAGCATAAGACCATATAATTCGAATACTGTGTTCAGTACTGACAGAGAATAGAGGGTATAAATCTATCACTTTGGAAATTATGATAGAGGAATTTATTAAGAAATTTGATAAATATAGAAATATATATATTTATTATATATTATATATTATAAATAAATATATAAATTTAATAATATGAAATATTCTTATGGTTAAGAATGAAAAGTTATTAGATATTTAATGCATGCTTACGTGTCTCCTATGTACCAAACACTGTGAAGAGAGAGGAAACAGATTGTGTATTGCTCAATTTTCCAACTGCCTCCTGGACATCTTCACTTGGGGTAATTTGTTAAATAATATGCCAACTTTATTCAGCATCCACACTTTGTTAGAGATTAGGGATTCAAAGATGTACACAAAATGATTCTTGTAGAACCAGATTATCATACTGGTGTTCAGAACCAAATTTGTCATTCCATCCCTGCTAAACCTGCTCCCATTTTTAACTGACTGTTCCAGTCACACAACAGAAATCTGAAGGTCGATCTTGATGCATCATTCCCACAATAAAAAATGTCTCTGATCCTCTGATTTGACCTCTGTCTCATGTTTCTACTCACTGTAGAAACTGGCCTCCTCTTCCTCCATGTTCTTTCATAGGAATTCTCTCCTCTCTCATCAAGGTTTCTCAACTTCACCTTTGGTCTCCCTTCCTCCATCCCATCCTAGAGAGCTCTTCCTTAGCACAGTTCTGATCAAGTCTGTTTCACATGCTACGGACTTTAAGTTCTCCCTTACTAACTAGGGAAGAAGGCCTCAAGTCTTTAGCTGGACGCTCAAGGTCCTTGTTGTTCTGGCCCCAACTTATGTTTCCATTATTTTCTGCTTCCTTCACTTCTCCCTTTCTTCCCATCCTCTGCCTTCTTTCATTTTCCCTATGACTGCGACGGCTTTCCCCTACTTTATCCTGTTCTCTGGAGGTACAAAATCCTAGGCACCCTTTAAGAGCAGCCTCAAATACGGGTTTTTCCAGAGTCCTCCAGCAACAACTAAAGACCTTTCTACATGTGCCCCTCCCAATACTATCGGTAACTTTCCAAGGATATGGATCACATTCTACCTTATACTTGTGGCAATTTTGCACCTGTTTTATCTACTCTACTACTTTTTAAGCCATTTGGAAGTTCCTTGTCTGATGCATCTTTGTATCTTCCTCAAAACTTGGCACAGTGTAGGCATTCAAAAAATACTTACTGAATGAATGAATAAAAATGAAAGAATGAACAAATGGGCAAACAAAAAGTGACTAAAGATGAACACGGTAAAATTGACTTGTAAGGTGTAACCATCAAGGAGGAAGTCTGTACAGCATTGCTCAAGAGGTTATAATAACTATGTAATGGCTGACATTATGAAAGAAATAATTTATGCTAAGTACTTGGAAAATTTTCCCAAGGGGATTACTTTTGTATTGTGATAATTTCCTATTTAGTGATGAAAGGAAATTAACACTCAGACTGATACTAAAAGTTTTTCCTATTTTTCACTGCAACTCTGTTTTCTACATACTGGAAAGGGCACTGTGGGGACAAGTCTATGCTGTCATTCAGATGGCTTGGCTGACTTGTTAATCGCTTACATTTCTGGATTTTGTGATTTTTATCTACAGGCACTCTCTGTAGTAACTCACCATTAATCATGGGAATTTTAAGTGTAGACACATTAGAGATGACAAACCAAGATTAAAGATGTATGATAAATGTGGTAAAAAAAAAACCCTCTTCTGCTTAATTTTTCATATTTACCCATCAAAAATTACACCTCTGGTAATGAATACTTAGGCTTAAGATTCTTCTTCTTCTTTTTTTTTTTAAAGACAGTAATCCATCTTGTGGAGTGATATCTGTGAAACAACTTAAGAACTGTTGCCTGTGAGGGGGTGGGACATAGAAAAGTTTCCACACACACACACACACACACACACAAAGGTAGAGAGTGTTCAAATCCCATCTCATTTCTACCCTTTGGTGCTGGTCAATAAACTTGGTACCAGATATAAACAAAACATTCCATTCAACATTATGTCAACCTTCAGCAAAAAGGTCATCCATCACTGTACATTAATGTTCTGAGCACCTGTAAAATCTGATGTGCGTTCTTTCAGGGCATTTTTTTTCAACTTTGTGTCTGTCAGAGATACCCCCCACCATATATATATTATTTATGTTGGGAGTAGCTTTCTAAATGTCACCCAAATGAATTAGTATCACGCTGAGCCTCAGAGTTAAGAGAGTCGCCATGTGCATTTATGTGTTTTCTCTCCCTGAATACTGACACATTTATATCCTTTCCCCGTCTGCTCTGGCTTTGGCAGGGATGCAGAGTACAAGCAGTTTATTTTACTATGACATGGTGACAAAATAGAACTTTATTTATGTGAAGCTGGTTAAAAATGCCCTGGCCAAAAAATATGACACCAGTTAAAGAAATCTAATAAAACCTCTTGTAGAAATGGTGTAAAGTACAGAGTTTTATTTGGAACTTAATGAGGTTAGTAATGCATACTGTACCTTACTGTGTCTACCAAATAACATCAGGCTAATGTTGCCAAATGCTTTTTTTTTTTCAAAGCAGCCCAATCTCTGTTAATTTAGTCAGCCATTTTTAACTCCTGAGCATTCCCTCATTCATTCATTCATTCATTCATTTGCTCTTTTAACAAATAGACTAATTATCACACATCTTCTTCATGTGGCTGGAGAGGAATTATGGAACCTCAAAACATTTTTATCAATATTTATGAGCTCCCCTAAAGGTCTCAGTGGAAGCAACTCACTAATCACAGGGATATCCATTAGAGCTGAAAAAAAAAAAAAAACCCTGAAATTTGGTTTTATGAAACTTTCATGTTAAATGCCTTATCATCTAACAATTATTTTTTAGAATGACAAAACAGGTCTCTTCCTTTATATATTATGCTATGTGGCTTGGCCATGGTGACATAAGCAGCATGTATAAATATACCAGAAATAAAAGGCCACAATTCTTAAGCACCCTCAAGTTCATGTCTCTGATGTGTTCACACAGAAATGAAGAGTTTTTCATCCAATTTTGTACTGTTTTTCAAAGGCACCACAGTGAAAGGCTGAATGCATATTTAAATGATGCTGGTTGCTGCTCAAAGCATTTCTGACCCTTGCCTTTGAAATGGCCATCAGAGAGCCTCTGCAGGTTGCAAGAGACAGTCTATCTCATTGTTTTAGAGACACAGGACACTTTTCTATAGTCATCATTCCCCTCCCCTCCTTTCTTATCTTACTGCTTCCCTCTCACCCTAGGGCCCCCTACTGCTGGCAAAGATCCAGGGACCCAAAGAAGAGGCATTACAAGCCTGAAGAGGCCATAGGGAGCAAGAGGTACCTTCCTCAGCATTTACCAGGATGCCTATGGGCAGTGTTCAAAGCTGGTGCTGGGGGAAACCGGCTGACCTTGGGCTGGAAGCCTGGGTTCCTGTCCAGGTTCACTCACTAACATGTTATGTGACCATGGATAAAGGAATCCACCTCTCTGAACTTCAATCTCCTCACCTATAACATCAATTGGTTGGATATGGGATTGGGTACCACAGGTGATCTCTATCCATCTTTCCTGCCCCACACTTCTGTGACCTGATAGTCCCCTCCCCAGACAAGCACCAATAGTCAGAACGAATCTTCCATCAACCACAACTAAAAATGACATAAACCCCCCAAATTTGAGAAGCCAATCACATTGCCTGAACAAAATTTAATTTTGATTAGGGTTTCAAATGCAACTGCCAGCAAAAATATCACATTAAAACAGCAATATTTCTGGAATGCCTGGTGGCTCAGTTGGTTAAGCATTCAACTCTTGATCTTAGCTTAGGTCTTGATCTCAGGGTCTTGAGTTCAAGACCCATGTTGGGCTCCACAGTGTGGAGCCTACTTTAAAAAAACACACCAAAAAACAGCAAATCATTTCTCTTTCAACATATTCATTATGCTCACCTTAACAATTAGCATTAGTATAGGTTTGTGGTGAGGTCATGAAAACAGTTTTATTATATAGCACTTGTTCTCATAATGATATTCATTTATGTTGAAGTTTGTTTATGTTTCATTTATATATATATTTACTTATATATTCTGCATAACTCTAAGCAAAAGTCTAATCTTTCCACTGGAAATGACAGAGTGTTGATCAACCTGAACATATATAACATAGGACATGGATGGATTACATGGTGGCAGAGAACAAAGGAAGAATGTCTTCAGAAATGAAGGCTCATTTTCTACTCAGCAATTAGGGCTTTATTATACCCATAAACAGCTACTGAAGATCATTCAACTAGGCCGTTTCCCGGTGTGTTTGCCCAGATAGCCAAACTATTAGAACACCTCCATCACCCCACGTTGCCTAACTGCCATATGGCACAAACAAGTAACCATGCCCAGCTCTCTAGGACAGAAAATATTCACTCAGAAACACAGACAATGACAGCCCCAGCAACATTCAGTTTTATATTTTGTCTCGTGCACACATTTATTTCACATGATGAACAGAAAAGGGAGTATGAACCAAGTTTCAAATTGAAAAACCATTTAAGAAAGTGTCCTTTTAGGAATCTCAAAGATTAAACTCTTTTGAAGTCTTCCTTCAGGTATTTGTTTTATTATGGTCCTTTACGCAATGAATATGAAGCACCAGTCCAGAGGCAAGCTTCCTGACATCACGGAGATATTAAGAGTTATTAACTGTGTCTTATTAACTAGCCTTGTCACTGGGTATGAGGCTTTACCCAGATATGGGAGACTGGCGATCCCCTCCCATGTGGCTCTGTCAAGCTCACACACGCACGTGTGTGGACACACACATATACACGCAATGGAGCCAGAGGGAAGAAGACACTGAGTGAGGCCACCTGGTTTTCAAGAGCTTCTGGGGCTACCATATAGATGAATCAGAACAGAGTGGCTGGAGCCAAACCACGGGAAAGAAGCCCCTAGAAACAAGAGCATGCTCCAAAACATCTTTTGCAACCTGCTTCTTGTTAGATTGACACACTTCTTCAGGCCTGTTTAAACCGTCTTGCTAAACTGTGCATATTGGCCCCACAAACTCTTGGCCTTTCAGTTGCCCAGTAAATCAGTGATTCTACCAAACACAAACACAGAGTGAGGGAAACACTACCATGTGCTTCTGGTGGGTGCTTTGACTATCAGTTGAAAATGTCTTATGAGGGAACCCAGAGCGTGTGTCATGAATTCAAGGTTTCGTTTTGCTTTCAGTGGATATTGCTCCCACAACAAAGGTCCCCCCCTTTTCCACAGTACACTGACTGAGGGCAGCTGAACAATGCTTCCTCTTCCAACTGCCCCCCACTCTTCTCCCTTCCTTCCCTCCACCCGAAACTTATGCTGGAGTGGAGGCCAGTAGAGTTGACTGGCTTGACTGCCAGGTTCCAAGCCCTTTGTACTGGATCCTGCTCCCTCAAATCAGGACATCCTCTGCTCCACTGTTCCTAAACACAAACCTCAAGAACTGGCTTTAAATATTCTTTTTTTTTTTTTTTAAAGATTTTTATTTATTTGACAGAGAGAGACACAGCGAGAGAGGGAACACAAGCAGGGGGAGTGGGAGAGGGAGAAGGAGGCTCCCCACTGAGCAGGGAGCCCGATGCGGGGCTCGATCCCAGGACCCTGGGATCATGACCTGAGCTGAAGGCAGATGCTCAACTGACTGAGCCACCCAGGCGCTCCGGCTTTAAATATTCTAATCCCCTATAATACCTACTGACTGCAAGTGGAGGAGATGATGCTTCACCTGCTTTTATAACCTGAGAAATAAGGTCTCCACACCTGGGCATGCCCAATCTTTGCCTGTGTTTCCCAAGGCCTGAGGGCCCGGTAAAGTAAACTCTCCACAAAGCCGAAGAGATGGAGAATAAAAGGCATATGCCACCAACTGACCTGAAACACCTATAGAAAAAAAAGGAAGGGCAACCCAATTTTTTGCTCATTTTCATCTTTAGATCTTTGTTTGAATTTTCTGAATCTAGATTCCACAATTTAGACCCCAATTCCTCAGTGAGGTGCTAGTAGACAGACCAATACATGATGGATGTTGCAGTACCTAATTAGTAATAACATAATCAGTGACCAAGAAGCAGTCTGAACATCTATCTTCTCCTGGGATAGAAAGACAAGAAAAAAGGCAGCACATTGGAGAAAAGATCATTGAACTCAGAGCCAGAAGAAATGGGTTGGAATCCTTCTACCACTTGCTGATCATAAAATGTCTAGCAGATCACTTAACTTCTCTGGCCATTAGAGTCCCTATCTGTTCAATTAGGACAAGAATATTCTCCCTGCTTCCCTGTAGGACCATCTAAGCATCATATGAGATGAGGTGTGTGTGAAACCCACAAAAACCTAAAGTGGAGAGGTCATAGGTGTGCCTTTTTGGTTTTGTTTTAAAAGGTTAATTGACTGATTTTAGAGAGAGAGAGAAAGCATGTGCCCAAGTGGGGGCAGGCGCAGAGGGGGAGGGAGGGTAGTCTCAAGCAGGCTCCGTTACTGAGCATAGAGCCCCACATGGGGCTCGATCCCATGACGGGGAGATCAAGACCTGAGAGCTGGACACTTAACCAACTGAGCCACCCAGGTGCCCCTGTTTTGTTTTGTTTTGTTTTGTTTTGATTTAGAAGAAAAAATTGGGAACTAGTAATTTAATCCAAATATGGTTAAGTGTTTATATGGCCATAATCTATTTTCATTGACCAATTTATTGGTCATTCCCATTTTTAGACTTTTGAATCCTATTCCCATCTAACTACACATTGTTCATTTTAGTAATTTGGCCTCTTAAGCACACACAGACGTGTGTTTGTGACTGAGAAAGCTCTCTGGAATAGCTAGTATAACAATGGAGAACAAACCAGGATTGCGAAAATTTGCTTTCATAAAACAGAACTAGACTTTTACGTTTGGGGCTAGGGATGAGGAGTGGAGAGAAGAGGAGGAAACATAAAGATGATGCTAGATAAATTCCCGTGTTTCAAATCATCATAATAATTATTTCTATTTCTCGAGAGTGCCTTTTTGGGGGGTATAAATTTCCTATCTTACAATACAGACTCTGTGCTGATGACATTCTCTTACCATCTCTTTTCTTTTGTACGCCATCCTCCTTGCCCCAGCCTGCACCTCAGACCTTTCCATCCCTCCCTTCCCTGACCCACTCTCCTTGAAGATGGCCTCACCATTATTCTCCAGTTTCTCTTCCGGCCTGTACCTTTACAGCAAATCCCTCTAAAGTGAGAAGTGTAAAGCCATGGGCTGTAATTATATGCACAGCCCTGCTCAGCAGCACCAAACAGTTATGGCCAAGATAAGCAAGAGAGTCCGTGGGAACACCTACCCAAATAGCCGTGGTGAATCCACTCTCCAAGCCACTGGAGCATGGCGCCACTCTCATTACATGTAACCCCTGCTCTTTGCCAGTAATCAGAAAAAAGGGAAGATTCACACAGTCTAGAGCACAACACCTAATTGCTCATATGGACTTCTGACAGCAATAACGCTGTCATCACTGTACTAGTTTTTAAACTCATCAAATCTGTTAAGGTGAGGAGGTTTAAGAGGATGGTTCTTAAGCTTTCATGTGCAGAATTACCTGAGTGAGCTTGTAAAAACCCACCCCCAGAGGACCTGATTCTGAAGGTCTGGGGTAAAACCTGGGAATCTATAGATTTAGAAAGCCTTCCCCAGGTGTTTCTGATAAGGAAGTCCAAGGACCACACTTTGGAAAACACTGATCTGAGGCTTTGCTGAGAAAAGCCTATTACAAGGGCTGGAAGATCTTCTAAGATGGGACGGTTCTAAGAGAATCACTTTGGTTCCAGGCCTGGTGCCGACCCTGAGTCTTATCCCACAAGTCACAGGCCATACCCCTTCCTGCTATCCCGGCTCCACTGCTGGTAAGGAAGAGATGGCAGCTTACCAGGTGACACCCAAAGCTACAGTCTATGTTGGGGAGGACCAGGGAAATACAGGCCCTTCCAGGACGATGAAACAGTGCCTTCCAAATGCCATTGGCACGTGAATGTTGTCCCAGAAGGGGACATGCACAACACTTCCCTCGAGTTGAAGAGATAAGTATTCCCTGAACTCCCTGAATTGACCAGATGCCAAAGCCGTGGTGAGAGCTATTTCCAGGACAGACATGTTCCCTCCTTCCTGTATGTCTCACAACATAATTTCCCATTGAAACAATAACAGAAGGAGAATTAGAGCGTCAGGCCAGCGTATAAATGACGCCATCACCTAGAAGTATTTCAACTCTTGGGGGGCCTGGGTAACTCTGTCGGTTAAGTGTCTGACTCTTGATTTTGACTCAGGTCATGACCTCGGGGTGGTAAGACTGAGCCCCACATCAGGCTCCGGGCTCAGCGGGGAGTCTCCTTGAGATTCTCCCTCCCCTCTTCCCCTCTCCCTGCTTGCGCACACTCTCTTTCTCTCCAAAATAAATAAATCTTTATCTTAAAGATTTTATTTATTTATTTCACAGGAGAGAGAGAGCACAAGAAGGGGGAGCAATGGAGGGAGAGGGAGAGGGAGAACCAAACTCCCTGCTGAGCAGGGAGCGTGACGTAGGGCTCGATCTCAGGACCCTGGGATCATGACCTGAGTCGAAGGCAGAAGCTTCACCGACTGAGCCACCCAGGCACCCTCCAAAAGAGAAGTATTTCAACTCCATCTCCACAGTCCCAGTCTGAGATCTCCTCATCTTTTTTTTTTTTTTAAGATTTATCTATTTGACAGAGAGAGAGACAGCGAGAGCAGGAACACAAGCAGGGGAAGTGGGAGAGGGAGAAGCAGGCTTCCCGCCAAGCAAGGAACCCGATGCGGCGCTCGATCCCAGGACCCTGGGATCATGACCTGAGCTGAAGGCAGATGCCCAGCGACTGAGCCACCCAGGCGCCCCGATCTCCTCATCTTTTGTCTGGACAATTGCTGTAGCTTTCAAGGTGGCTTGCTGCTTCCACTCTCTCCTGCCACTTATCTTTCTCTAGTCTGTTAGCAAAGTTAACTTTTCTCACATATAAATTGTTTATTAGTGTCAATATCCTTGTTTCTGTCTACTCGGCTCCATGTTATGCTTTAGCATAATGTTTTTAAAACACAATCAAATAGCATTACATTTAGATCAGTAGCTGAAATATCTGGAAAATAACCAAAAAACTAGTAACAGTGTATGTTTTATCCAGAAAGGAATCTGGAAATCATTCTCCAGTTTATGAAAGATAACAGTAGGATATGTATCCATCCAGCTTATCTTGCTTCTAAGGATAACAGTGTCTTTTAGGAGTTAGACGTACCAAACACAATCAAATTCGCTTTTTAATAATTTATCATTTTACTGCTTTCCTTGATTCTAGAATTTTGGGTGGCGGTAGTAGATATGTTGTTTTGACTGAGCCAGAAATTTTCTTTTTGGTAGTGAGGCAGAACTATTAATATGAATAGCAGTAATTTTAGTTTTTGGCAGGAAAATTATTGTGAGATCTGCATTGGCAGCCTTCAAGTTTTTGTTTTATTATTCCATACTTTTTTTTTTTTAAGTTATTTAAGAGGTTGAAAGAAAGTAAAAACGTTTCAGAAATATTTTCCACTTTCTTTTGGTTACAAAATAGGCTCCCTTTTCCATCAAAGGTTAGTACATATCCCCTCATAGTATATTAAAGTGGTTAAAGAAACTATAAGTGAAAAAGCCATTAAGCTTATTCTATTTTAAAAATTTCCCCCTTTTTCCTGTTTTATTCCCCAAAGTCATGAACATGCTGCTCCGATCATGTGAACAGAGGATATAAAATGGCCCTCCCCAGATTATGGTGATTCCAAACAGCATGCTAGTGAAGAAGGTATTTTTGGCTGACAGAGTAATGGGAAAATTTACATTTTAAAATAATAGATTATTTATGCAGGGACCGTAATAGCTCTACCTTCCTTCAGCACAAAGAGATAGAAGAACACGCATGGGGTTGTGGTAAAAATAGACAGCTGAAGCATCGTGCATGATCATGCAGGCCATTCTACCTGGATTCTCCATCCTCTTGGTAGAAGGCATGCTTTGACTCTTTGTTAATTGAAAATGAGCTTGCTACAACTTTAACCCGGCCTGCAAAATGAGCTGCCAAAGGTTCATGCAGAGAAGTGCATCTACCCTCATTGCAAACCAAGCCAGGCTTGTTCCAACTTCACAAGTCTGCTCAAAGAGTGCCAGGAGCCCCCGGTGATCCCTTGTTACATGGTGCAACCCAAAGGGACCATAGATGGAATATCACTGTATTCTGTCTGTGAAGAAAGTAGCTAACTGAAGTGGAGGGACACTCAAAAGGCTCGGTGAATAATGGCTTCTCCTGTCTCGTAGGTTTGCTGCCTTCCAAATTCCACAATACTCTTCTCCATCTCTCCCTTGAAGCCTGTTTTTGAAATTGCACTTTTGCTATATTTGCAAAGGCTACTTAGTGCTTTCATTTCTCAAGGCTTCTTACACACATATATAATTTCCTAGTCTAATCCATGAAAACCCAAAATGGGTAAATATATTTTTAAACAAATAGAGTTTTACTGCTTTCTCATAAATACTAATTATCATGGACTCAAACCAAAAGCCAATAAAATGTTTCTAAGTATATGCATCCTAATTTGTGAATCAATAGCTTGGTTATAATCAGCATATTGGGTATAAGCCAATGCAGATGAAATGTTTGGCAACCTTTCCATGTAGCAAGTTTGCTATATTTGTATTACTTCATTTGCTCAGCAAACCCTTTCTGTACAGAATCTACAAAGTGGATCCCTCATGTATGTTCACAAATTCCTAATTTAATGGGGTCCACATGACCATTCTCTGGGTGAGAGCCATCGCCAAATGCCTCCTTCAAGTGTTAATCTTGAGGGTGGAATAGTCAAGCCCTAGAATCAGGAGCAGCTTTGTAGTCACATTAGGGACTTAGTTTGCAGCCTTTGAACAAGTTACTTATATCCATGGGAAGCAGTTTCCTCAGTTATAAAACAGAAAGAATAATCCTGGGAATAACACACTAATGTGAGTTAAGCTCTTAAAGATCCTCTCGTGAGAGGTGCAGTAAAAGGACAAAGTAATATTATTGGTACCTTGTCAACACTCAAACAATGCGCTTAGGTATTAAGAAAAAGTGAGTATAAATAAAAGTAGAATCACTGCCTGCAGTATAATCACATAAGCCCACTCAGGGTGCTCACCCACAACTATAATTTAATTATACATTCAAAGGTAGACATTCAACATGAGCATATCTATTCAGCTTGATGATATCAGAATTACAAACTTGCTTGTGATGGGGAGGGTAATGATCTTCATATATCCATCTCATCAGTTTAGTTCTCGTTTTATTAGTTTAGTTTTGTTTTTTTCTATCCACGTGGATGTTTCTGTAACTTGAGAAAAGGATTTTCTAAGTTACTTAGAGGAATGAATGATCCTGGTTGGGCTCTGACTTTGTCTTCCAATAATCTACTCCATGTTCAATTTTAAATGTTTGTGGTTACTTACGAAGGATATCGATTGATGCTAGCAGGTGTACGAATTTGATTCTTTTTGTTAGTATTTGTTAGCTTTGCTTCCCTTTTGGAATGCCCAGAGTTGATCCCACTGAAGGTAAACTGTAAATGCTCCTTTTGGTCCTGCCCTAATGGAACAGAATTATACTTTAATCAAAGGACATCATATTTCATATCACAATCGCCACAACTTTCCCTATAAACATAATAAATTCACAATTCCCCAGTTATTGTCCATCTTTTCCATTCTACTAAATTTAAAATCTTAAGCTACATTCTTTTTAAAAATAAATTTCCTCTCAACTAGATCATTGTCTCTTCATTATGATTTGATACTTTTTTTTTTAAAGATTTTATTTATTTATATGACAGAGAGAGACAGCGAGAACAGGAACACAAGCAGGGGGCATGGGAGAGGGAGAAGCAGGCTTCCCGCTGAGCAGGGAGCCCGATGTGGGACTCGATCCCAGGACACTGGGATCATGACCTGAGCCGAAGGCAGACGCTTAACGACTGAGCCACCCAGGCGCCCATGATTTGATACTTTAAAATACAGATTTTTATTGTTTTTAAGGATTGTCAATAGACATTTAAATTTCTCCCTTTTTAACAAAAGATAAAGAACACATGAAATAGTGATATTTACAGAGTATCATAATCCCTAACATTCTAATGTTTAAATAATCTCATTTTGGTTTTGGTATATAAATACACACAAACTATATACAGACATACTTTCCAAATAAGAACTATAGCATTCCTATTTATCCCTATCAGAAATAAAAGTAGAATATTCTGGATCAAGTCCAATATTTCTTGGACTAGACCAGAAATAGTTTCCTTTTGGGTTTATTCCCTACTCTGTCGCTTTGATAGAATCTCATTAAATAATGACAAATAATTTTCATATTCTTATGAAAATATTATATTGTAATAAGTGAAAATATAATATTTTCATATGATATTTAAAAATAAAATGAAATCACAATCTTTAAGAAAGCCCTGACCGTCTGAAAACATTTGTAAATATACTTTGGGCTCAAGATAAGAAATACATAGACCATAAGAAAGTGGATGGCTTAGGGATGTCACAGCCAAATCGCCATTTTCAAGGTGGCTTCTCTCCTCCCTCTGCTCTTCTGCTTCACCTCCTACTCCAAAGAAACATTTCAAGAAAGTGTCCAAAAAGGAGGGAGGAGGTTGCCCATCAGCACAGTGATCTATGACTTCACAGACATTCCATCAACTTCTCACTATTTCCACCCCAGAGAATGGACCTCTAAGCAATGTGAAAGCAAACTAGAGGAAATTCCTGAGTTGATTAAAGAAATTGTTTAAGAGTCTTTTTTTCTGCTTAATTAAGAAGAAGAGCCCTTGTATGTCCTGGAGTGGGTTCAGCACAGCCTCACCTAATGTCCCAATTGATCAATAGATCAGTGTCAAAATCTTACCAATTCTTGCTTTCCTTATAGGAAATGTTACTGCTTCTCTTCTTGTCTATACTCTACTCACACTCCCCTACTTAATAACATTCTTCTCCTCTGACACTCAAACAAACCAACTATTGTCATTTGCCCTGAGCAAAAATTCTTGAAATCTGCAGTTTAAAGGAAAGTTAGCAAATCACAGCAGCAGAGCTCTTCCCTCGAATGAGATCCTGAAATTCTAAAACAAAAGTTTCAACATGGAGCCTTTCTTGTTGGAGGACTGGCAGGACCAGAGCTTTATCCCCGAGTTCCTCCTTTCCTGGCATCTCCTTCAGAAGTCCTTATAGGGATTTCACAGGGAAGGAAAAATCTCTAAATTAGTTAATAAGAGGAAACTCTGATGTGAATTTTTATTCCCCTAAATATTTAATTCCTTAGCTCCATCTAAACACAAGTCAATAAAATGTACCTACTGCTACTCCCAAATCTTGTAAGAAATCCTGATTTTTTCCTTCCTTTTGAAGAGTGGGGTAATTTTAGAATGTAATCACAAGATTTACAGGCTGTAGATCTATATAAATCACCACTAACTAAGGGTCAGTTACATTTTTGTCCTTCATGATTACACAGATCTAACCCTCCTCCGAAATGAAGAGAATGAGACTTTCCTCTCCTTTGTGATTCTCCCACATTTCCACAAGTGAACACTTTCTTCTCATGTTTTTATCTGATGTTCCCTCAGATGATAAGTGTCAGGAGGGCAGGAAACTTGTCTATGTGGGTCGTCTCTACACAACACCAAATGACTGTCCCAAACACACACTGGCACCTTATAACCACTGTTTGATAAGGTCAATAAGAGAGAACTTTATTTGAAATATGTATACTCATTTGATCTGAAAATGCTGAGATTTTAAATATCCATGAATTATGAACAACCTCTCCCCACACAAAAGGGAGAGGTTGCTATGCTTGTTACTAAGTAGGCAACTAGCCTTGCTCTTAAAGGTATCTCATACTATGAATGTTGTATGTTTATTTATGCCTTTGAAAAGGATATAATAACAAGTTTCTGCTTTCCTAATGATATATAAATTATCTACTGTATCCAGCAGCAACAAATATGCATTGAGTGATGGGCATTGGAAATACAATGAGGAGGACTGACAGCCATTGTCCCTGCCCTTGAGGAACTTGCAGTTGGGGTGGGGAGCACAAGCATTTGTGCAACAATGTGTATGTGCATATGAGTGTGTGTGTGTGTGTGTGTGTGTGTGTGACATAGGCCTTAATTATGTCGAGCATGAGAAAGACATCCAACAAATGGTCACTCAAACAAGTGGTATCAAGGAAGGGACATTGTCCTATGAGCACCTTGAGTTGGCAGCTTTGACCTAAGCTAGAAGGCTGAGGGGCTTCTCCAAAAATGAGGAAGCAGCTAAAAAGGCAAAGTAAGGAGGGAAGAGCATGCACGGCTGCGAGAGGAGTGCATACAAAAGCTCTATAGCAGGAGGGAGCTTGGCGAGCACCAGGGCCTGAGAGAAGGCCAGGGAGGAATAATTTCTTAACATGAGGTAAAGTGAAAATGTTTCTGAAGGCAATAAAGGTCAAGCAAACTTTGAAGCCAGTTCTGCTCTTCGTCCATATGCAACCTGATTCTCTTTCCTCACAGCCCTTCGGCAGCACCGACAGCACAGCTAAGCCCCTGGTCTGAGGTGGGAGGTCCTGCTGACTGACAAGCAGTCACTGGTGAGACACAGTCAGTCATTCCTGACAGACCCAGGTTATTATTAGATGTAGTGGAGCAGTGAATTCAATGGTTAGAAACGGAACGGAGAGCGCCTGAGGTACACGGTGGGGCAGCCTAGAGGAAAACCACCTCCACGGAACAGGAAGTCTCTTCTCTTCTCAGAGCATCATCCATCATGCTGGGGCAAACGGCAGGAACGTAACCGACTACTTCTTAATAGGCTTCTGCACGGAGAGGGGCTTTGAAGCAGCAGCTGCCCACAGTAAATTTCACTGACCCTTAGAGCCTTTCCCCAAGTTTTCCAACTGTTTTGTCTCCTGAGCTGCAGCTCAGTGTTGGGTCCAAGTTAGAGCACCTGACAAAACTAAGGAGCCTCCACTGTATGAGAATGGAAAGCGTTCAGCGATGTTGTCTTTTCTGTGCTACCCCAACAGTGAGACATGATGCCATTCCATCTGGCCATAAAGCGTATTCTTTCCCAGGGAGAAGAAACCCAGCAAGGGATTTTATTTTAGGGTCTGGCATTTTACTGTACATATATCAAAGGAAATACAGGGAAATACAACCCAATCCCAAGATAATGCAGCCAAGGGGTCAAGTCTTCCCAATAAAGCAGAATTAATAAGTCTGATAAGAACAAAGCCCTTTAGAGTTCATTCAGACTTGTTTTTTTTTTTTTTTTAAATTACGAAGTTGCAGAGACATAAAAATCAAAGGATGGTTTCAGAAAAAAGTGGTGTGGAAAATAAGAGTAAATCTGAAAATTCAGCTTTTTCCTTTATTGAAGAATTTTC
Organism: Mirounga leonina; assembly: GCF_011800145.1. Taxonomy (NCBI): domain Eukaryota; kingdom Metazoa; phylum Chordata; class Mammalia; order Carnivora; family Phocidae; genus Mirounga; species Mirounga leonina. The sequence goes on along the minus strand of NW_023270825.1, from coordinate 58,900,954 downwards.
ATAAGAGCTCCAGTTAAAGTCTGGGCAATATGATTCTTATGTATAAAATGGACAACTTAGGTAAATAAATATGTGGCCTTTGATGCCCAAGCTTGATGTTCCAGGCCCTTGCTAATAGAGCTTATGTGCTGAGCTGCTTTTCCAGGATGGGAGTAGTTGTGCCTAGCTCTTCCTATCCTATCTTGCAATCTGGGTTCTCACTGCGGGCTGTGGAAGGCCTTGGTGAGGCTGTACCCCACAGTGAATCTGTTTGACACTTGGGGGCCTGAAATCACACTCTGCCTTTTATTATCACCAATTGAGCTGAACATTAGGGACCAGGGAAGCCCTAGACACACACTTTAATACTTTGATTCTTCCATCCCAAGCAGGTAACAGAGGCAGACGCAAGCAGGAGGGTTTGCGTGGCACAACTTTTAAGTCATGTCCTCACACGTGAAATGCTTCTCAGGTATTTTAAAGGCTCAGGGCAGAGGAAAAACAGCAAGGGGGCAAGGTTCTAGATTCCATTGTCTCTGATTGCCTTGAGCAAAGGTCCACATAAATTCCTATAAAGTCACACGATTGAGTGTTTACTTAATGAAGCCATCTCCTTTGGATTCTTTTCACTGTTCTTAGCCATGAAAATCTCAGAGGGATAAAAAAAAGATGTATCAGTGATTTTTTTTTTTAATTTTTAAGAGAAATTCTTAAAATAGAGCTAACTATCAGTAGGACTGTAATCATCATCATAATAATGATTATTACAGTGACTGTCCGTTGAGCAAAGATCATCTATCAAACACTTTTCACACCTTCTCTCCTTGGGGCCAGAAGTCCTATGTTGTTTAAGATGGTATGCCCAGAGCAGGTGCTCAAGAAACATTTGCTGATGGAATCATGAATAAGTGGATGAGTCTAAGAGCATAATTCACTAACAAGCATAAAAGTTACGGAGTCAAGATCATGACATGGCATGTACATACCTTTAGGCCAACTTCAAAGTAAAGGACATACTCAATTAATTTTATGTTTTAATTACTAGTATAATAAACCCAACCAATTAATGCACTAATACGAGCCAATAACTATCAGGGATTTAAGCCAACAATTACTAGTAATGACTAAAGCATTACTACAGCATTACTAATTAGCACTCTATCGCCATAGGCGATAGAGTCAAAAGTAAAATAACAAACCACTTTAGGGTAAAGAAAGAACGAGATGTACATAGATCCTAAGCACTAACATTAAGTTCTAGAGATTCAAGACAGAACCACTCTATGCCATGTAGATTGAGCCATGTGAAATTGCTGTTTTTGTTAAAATGTTCAAACATTATCAGTTTCATATGACTCAACCTAATATTTTCATGTAGGTATCTGTGTATTGAACTAAAAGTAAAGGTAACACATTAGAATAGGTTAAGCATATTGCTAATATATTACTCTTTGAAGACATTTAAAAGAATATATGTTAAGATTTCCAGCTTCTTTACATTTATACCGTCTGTATTTATATATTCATCTGTACTTTCGACATTCACACATTGAATATATTCAACCAGTCCCTGCCCATAGGTACTCAAAGACATCTTTACAGAGGAGATATATATATAAACAAATAAAGTTCTTCAAGATTTTTTAAGCTTCAGGTAAATATGTAAGCTCACTAGGCAAGGTAAATGGAAATGAAACTTCCCAGTTCTTTCAGCATTCTCCATTAATCCAGAAATGACAATACAATCCCTTTTAAGGGATTCTTTCCCACTTTCTTCCTCAAAGTACAAGTCCCAGTTGAGAAAGGGAGGTCCTGAGTCTTGATGTATTGCAAAAATAAAGAAATACTGGTTGTGTTTAAAAATGGAAACAAGTAAGGGTGGCTCAGTACATTAAGCGTCTGCCTTTGGCTCAGGTCATGATCCCAGAGTCCTGGGATTGAGCCCCACATTGGGCTCCTGCTCAGTGGAAAGTCTACTTCTCCCTCTCCCTATGCCCCTCCCCTGATTCACATTCTCTCTCAAATAAATAAATAAAATCTTTAAAAAAAATAAAAAAGGAAACAAATAAATGGGGATATTGGAGATTAATTTTTAATTATATATGTTTGTATATAGGTATACACATATTTATCAAGTACCAAGCATATATAAGGCATTATTCTGGGCACCATGGAGAACACAAGAATAATTAAGGCAATGGTCCTCATGGAATGATCCCCATGCTTCCTTTATGGATCTGAAATTCTTCTCCCCCAAAAAGAAAGAAACACAATAAGCTATAAGGATAAGTAATGGCTGCCAGAATAGAAAAAAGGAACAAGTAAAATGAAGACTGGCAAGCAGGCATGGGAGGCAACATAGCCCAGAATCAAGGATGATTTTATGGAGAAGTGGTATTTGAGTAGGCCTTGAAGGATGACCTGTATCTTGGCAGGCAGGAATTGGGGAGGAAGTTTTAAAGAGACCAGAACAAAAGGAACATGAGAAAGACACATCAGAGGAAACTTAAGGGCAGAGCAAGTTCAGAGAAATCCAAAAATGCCTGGAGTATGTGAGTATGGAAGGCATGGAGGAGACGATGGGAGAATAAATGGGGCTAAAATGTGGATGATCTTAACCACGTCAAATTCATTCTGTAGACTGTAGAGAGGCACTGAAAGATTTGGGGCAAAAATAAATAAAAACTAGAGCCACATTTTAAGAAGGAAAAATCTAGTGGTCATGTGTAAAATGGGTTGGATGTGGTAGGAGGCAGGGTGGTTCATGTAGGGTGGTTCATGTAGTGGGGGTAATGGTAATAGCAGAGAGATGGGTTATAAGTCAGGAACAACAGAGGATAAGAGGAGCGGTGAGGGCAGTGACATGGACATGAAACTGAGCAAGTAGATATAAGAAACACCCCGAGGCCAATGTAATGGGTGACCACTTGAATGTGGGATAAGGGGAGGAGGCATAAGGTGAAGAAAACACCAAATTTGCAGGGTAGGAAGACTGGGTGGTTTCATTACCAAACATAGGGACATGATGAGTTTATAGTGTTGGAGGGATAGCGATGTATGGATATATAGCAGGGGATGAGGAAGATAGATTGGGGTTCAGGAGAGAGGCCCGGGCCAATTTTGGAATCCATCTCCTAGATTTGAAAAGTGACCGATTTACTAATTCAGAAAGTATTACATAACAAATAAGAAGAAAGGTTTTCACCAGGAGGATTAAAGTATGATAAATTATAACATATAGTTAAACAGATCCAACTGGATTGTAAAGTAAGTTTTAAAGACCAAAGAAACAAAGTAAATGAAGAAATAAACAGAGTTCATAGGGAAGGGGGAAAAAGAAATAGGGCAAGAGAACGCATTTAAAGAATGAAGACCAGGAGCCTAACTAGGGCAGAAGAAGGAAGTATGGCAGATCAAATTTTCAAGTTCAAATCTGCAAGGATGAAGTCAAATGTGCTGCTAAATTAAGAAAAAAGTTAGCTAAGAATGGGTAAGACTCTGGGATTGCTTTATACCTAAGGCTACATATGAGGGGGTGGGGGGAAAAGAGCAACATTTCAATAAGAGGATTTGACAAACTCCAAAAGAGTTGAGTGGAAGTGAAATAAAAGGACACTGGGATGGGCTCACCAGAAATATTTGTCTGAAAGATAGAAGGAGATTTGTTTTTCCAGTGTTACGTAAACTAATCACCGGTATTCAAAGTTTACTGACTTCTTGGTAATCCCAACTTCTAGAATGACTTAGATGTTAACAGACGTGCTCCTGCATTGTTTCCACACAAAGTTGGTGACTGCCTATTCTTGTTAGGAACATGAGTCACACTTTCTCTTAAATATCCCCTCTACTCCTCCCTCTTTATTTGGTAATATAATTCTGAAAGAGTGGCATGTACCAAGACCTTCATTTTGACAATTCTGCATTTGAGAACCTGTCTTAAAAAAAAGAAGGCACATGTAAAGAAGACAAAGTTTGAATAGTTTTTTCCATCCCTCTGTCTTTCCCTCTTCCATTTGAAAGAAAAGGAATCTGGGGATTTTACTCTGTTACCTGATCAAAGACAGAGCCTTCAGAAGACATTCCAAGACAGTATATGGTCCTGTGGTCTACTTGGAAATTCATAGAGATAACATTTCAAGGGAAATACCCTGTTGGTTTTGACTGGATATTCACATAAACTTTTTAAAGAGATGGGAGATGGAGCTAATCCTTATCTGTAAGTTTTGAATTTATATTGTTTCTTCCCATGTATAAAACCATTTCTCCCCCTACAAATAGTTTTATTTTTTTTGTTTTTTGCATTGACAGGTATAAAGGAAAGCAGAATTGCTTTATTATGATTTTTGTTTCAGCCACTTTGGGACAAATTAGAAGTTCTAAACTCTGGTACCAAGAAAGAAAAAAGAAAAAAACAACAGGAGGCACATGTATTATTTCTTCTTTTCTTTTCTTTTTTTTTTTTTTTGCCTTTTAATTAGTATATTTATATTTTTTTAATTTTTTATTGTTATGTTAATCCCCATACATTACATCATTAGTTTTAGATGTAGTGTTCCATGATTCATTGTTTGTGCATAACACCCAGTGCTCCATGCAGAACGTGCCCTCTTTAATACCCACCACCAGGCCAACCCATCCTCCCCCCCCCTTATTTTTTCTTTTCTAATCACTTTCGGTGGCTGCTGAATATCCTGAAAGCTTATATTTCCCGAACCTCCAAATACCTTGCTATGAAAAATTACATTCCCTAAAAAATTAGGCCATTTTGAAGTCTAACTTTGTGAGAATATGAACAGATATCAGTGGCTGCATAAAACTTAAATTCAACGGAGCTACCATAGCCTGGCCATCTGATACACAGAAGCAACGCAGCCTGCAGGCACACCCACCATTTTGTACCATCATAGGTTGTGCAGATCAGATGGGGTGTAACTCTGACAAGAGAGTGAGCAGACTGGGAATATATGGAAAGGCACTGGACTCTCTGCAGCATGCTTCAATGTATTTCTGTCTCTCTGTGAGAGTTTGTAACAATTTGGACTTTTGTTTGTTTGTTTTGCCAATAACAAAAGGCAAAGAGTAGAATAAATCTTTAAATATGATGATTACTATACCATAGTAAAGTTACAAGTGTGAACCTGGGGATTTTTGAGCCAATAAGCTGTAATATTTATACAAAGTAAAATGAACAAAGTTCAAGAACTATATCTGAGCATAGTTCTCTAGGGATATAAAAAACTAATGCAGAGTTTGAATACATAAAACAAGAAACGAAGTAGTATAATAAAAGGCAACCAAACTTGGACCTGCAGTGAGAAAGTAGAAATAGCAGGAGTACCCAACATTTCAGCAAGGAAATGAGCAAACTGACTCCTTGACTGATGATGAAGATGATGAGGATGACTGCCATTTTAAAAGCACTTTTGAGGGCGCCTGGGTGGCTCAGTTGGTTACGCAACTGCCTTCAGCTCAGGTCATGATCCCAGGGTCCTGGGATCGAGTCCTGCATCGGGCTCCCCCTGCTCTTCGGGGAGCCTGCTTCTCCCTCTCCCTTTGCCTGCCGCTTCCCCTGCTTGCGCGCGCTCTCTCTCTCTGACAAATAAATAAATAAAATCTAAAAAAAAAAAACCAAATGCACTTTTGAGGCACATATTATCTCATTTAATCCTCACAACAATCCTATAAGGAAAATAATCATCCCATTTTACAGATGAGGAAATCGAAGCTTCCTGGCACTCCTGACAGGATATACAAGACTAGGCAGAAGAAGTAAAGACGTACATAAAAAACTTGACTAATGACATCAGGGAAGAATCACCTACCAGAGAAAGATGCTAGAGAATGACGAAGCAGAGCAGTTGACTAAAGCTTATATTACAAGGAAATATACATTAGAAATCAAACATAAATCCAGGAAAAATGTAAGGAAGAAGTTTTTTCTTTCTTTCTTTCTTTCTTTCTTTTTTTAAAGATTTTATTTATTTATTTGAGAGACAGAAAATGAGAGACAGAGAGCAGGAGAGGGAGGAGGGTCAGAGGGAGAAGCAGACTCCCTGCCGAGCAGGGAGCCCGATGCGGGACTTGATCCCGGGACTCCAGGATCATGACCTGAGCCGAAGGCAGTTGCTTAACGACTGAGCCATCCAGGCACCCCAATTTTTTTCTTTCAACATACTAACACTCAATTTAGAAAACAAAGTCGAAGAAATGTCTTTTGTATATTTGCACTGTTTATAAAGATAACAGCTGTTCATGGGTACAAACTTAACACTTACAAAACTTACAAATCCAACTGTTAAAAATGTAATTTTAAGATGGTCCTGTTTGGCTAAGGAAGCACCCAGAAAAAGCTTGGTGGTCCAACTATTTTCTAAATAACCTTGTTTAGTGCACAGCACATACATATCCAGTGTGCAAATCCTGAGGTGACACAGACACATTTACTATCTCCTTTCTGGCAACACTAGTAGAACCCCAACAGGTGACAAATGGGAGAAAATCTGGGGACCATGGTTGATAGCAGTGAAGCGATCTAGCAATAGTCCCAGGAGGAAGAATCAAAGTTCAAGACCCCCTGCAGAAGTAGAGTCACAGGAAGAAACAAACTAAAAATGTGAGTTGCAGAGAAAACATCTGTAAGCAGTGCTACTGTTGGGGGAGGCAGACCCTCCGGCTGTGCCTTGCCAGGCGACATCAGTGTAAACCAACACCCTGGCCATGGGAATTTTTGCTCCAGATCAAAAGGACAGCAGCAATGCCATCTGCTGTTTGCTTAGAAAAATGGTAAGAGCAGATGTTTCCATGTGCTGACCTGCCATCCCTTGACTAAGAGACCACTTGAAAAATAATCATGAAATAGCACAGGAGAACATCTGCACAGTGTACAGCAGACCACCAATCATGCAGCATAGGAGGGAAGGAACAGGCAGTGAGCCCATGAGATGATTGTAGGCAGGTCCCCAACAAGTGGGGGGGCCCTCATGTGTACATGGCACATGAGAGCACATAAAGGTTGAGATCAGTTTGGGTCAAGGAATGGTCAGAATGTCTCCCAAGGACCTGAGTAATCTTGGTGAGCAAACCCTAACCTATGTCAAATCTCTTCACAAGGCCCATAGCTGCACAGTCACTTCTCAGACTTCTCTCTGTTGTTGCAGAGAATGTCATTCGATTTTGTATAGCCCATATTTTAGGCATCACTGAAATTAAATAATCAGCAGTTCCTTGAGAACAAGACATGGCCTGTAGATGGAAAAAAAAAAAAAAAACTCAAAAGACCTGACCTGTGGGGTCAGGACATGGTGAGAGAATTTGCCTCTCACCAATCCTGCTACACCAAGCTCCAGAGGCCCTCACCCCCAGGGTGAGGCTGATTCAAGCTCAGGCCCTTGGAAATCGCTGAGTCACCCGCCAGGCACCAGCTGGGCCAGCAGACACTTGGCCTCAGGAGGAACCAAGTTTCATTCAGGATTTGCACTGCACACTGGCTCCCCTTACTTGGTTGCCACACCTGCCACCCTATGCGGCTTGATCCTCTCACTTTGAGAGCCTTGTGTGAAAAGTACTAGTCATCTCTTCTTGCTTCCCTGCTGGATGCATGTCCTTGGGCCTCACCTCCCACTAGCTAATCATCATTGCAGCCCCTCAAGTCATTTTCTCAGCTAGAACACATGTGCTTGGGAGTAAATGTTATTCAGAATTTTTCAGATCTAAGTTTTCCCTTTCTGTACATGGAGGACAAAATGTTTACATGACCTGCATTTCCTCCTAAACACGTTACACTTTTCTACTTAGGAGTTTGATTTCAAGGCATTATTTCTTTTCTAACTTCATTTAATTATTTGTTCCATTCCTCCTTCTTTAGCTTCTTTTTCTTTTTCTTTTTTTTAAAAGATTTTATTTATTTTTTTGACAGAGAGAGACACAGCGAGAGCAGGAACACAAGCAGGGGGAGTGGGAGAGGGAGAAGCAGCCTTCCCGCAGAGCAGGGAGCCCGATGTGGGACTCGATCCCAGGACCCTGGGATCATGACCTGAGCTGAAGGCAGACACTTAATGACTGAGCCACCCAGGCGCCCTAGCTTATTTTTCTGATCTAGTGATCCATTGACTAATATGTCCTCAACGTTTTGGTTTTGTAACCTGGAAGGAGGAGATTTGGCTCATTTTTAAATGAACACTTCCTTCCTTTTCCTGATATGAATGAAGCATTTTTGTTGTTGTTATTGATCAGAGAGGGAGGACTCAGTCTTATTGTCTTTGCAGACCCACGGGCACACAGTAAATGCTCAAGTGTTTTAACAAATTAAAAAAAAAAAAACAAAAGGTCTTCAGAAAAGGTCTTACTGAAAATGTCTGCTGTATCAGCATCAGAAATAATATAGATTCTCCCTAAAAATGATACACAAACACTGGTGGGGACCTCAAGCTCTGTAATAGCTGCTACCGCCTTCTCCCAAACTCTTGAGGCAACAGAATTGTCGCTACCTCTCCTCTTTTACAGCAAGACAACCTTTGAAGAAAAATGTTTCAACATAATTTTCTATATGTTCTAATGCAAGAGGTGCCTTCTAATAAAATTTGTTTTCTTAGATCCTATCAGCTATATAGCACAGCATATGACACTATTATCTATACCACACATCATTCCCAAAGAGAGAAGATATTACTTAAAATAGAAAGATTTGCTTAATTTAAAACATTGAAACATATTCCGTCCCCTTCAAAGTTGTAGTCTTGTTATGACAAATGCAAATCATTAGCATTCTCTTTGCACCTGGCACTTAAGGAATTATTTTGGATACACCCTCGGAGGCTTTTCTTTTCTTCTCCTTTTTCTTTTCTACTCTCCTCGGTCATAAAGTCAAAGTTTTTTCCTTTGAGAATGAATTTGAATTTTGTAAATACCCAAATGTCATTTGGAGGCAACCGTGGGCAATAACGTGATCAAGCTAGATAACCATTTGGTTAAAATCAAGATGTGATTATAAAGTTACTATGTGAGTGATTAGTTGTTTTCTTCTACGACTCAAACTGGCTCTAAAAGCATAACGAAGATTTTTCTGGGCAGTGGCAGGACTGCTGCAACAATTCTAAGACGGCAATTTTGATGGATAATACTGATCTGTATATAAATAATAAATGCATATAAATAAATCCATGTATATAAATAAATTCTATTTCATAATGATACTCATACTTCAAAGTAGAGTATAAACTCTAATAGGATGTAAAATTATGAAACCTAATACCCACACACTTTTAGTATGCTCTAGAATATTCCAGTTATTTGGCTTGGAAGGTTGAGTTTTGCACATTGTCCATCACTTCCTGTTTAGACTTAGTTATTCTCAACTGGATTGGAAGTGAATGTCCTTTCGCCAGAGAGTTAGGCGATGTCAGTACCTGGGCTATTCATTGCCTGTAAATCAGGCACATTGGGAGGATCACTGCATTGTTGAATAACTTACCATAGTCATTACTATCAAGCAGCTATTCTTAAACTTTAAAAGACAGTGGGCCAGGGCGCCTGGGTGGCTCAGATGGTTAAGCGTCTGCCTTCGGCTCAGGTCATGATCCAGGGTCCTGGGATCGAGTCCCACATCAGGCTCCCTGCTCCTTGGGAGCCTGCTTCTCCCTCTGCTTCTCTCTCTCTCTGTCTCTCATGAATAAATAAATCAAATCTTTAAAAAAAAAGAAAAGAAAAGACAGTGGGCCATAAGATAACAATATACTGTAACAGTTTAGATGTCATGATGCTGGTACTTGCAAAACCCAAGTATTTGCCGAGTACCTGGTTCTTTGAAGTATTCAACAAAGTAGAACGTGGGGTCTTTTCTCTCAGAGCCTGTATTACTACACGAGAAAACAAGTCAACCAGAAATTTCAGTGAAAGTTAATGTAGAGGACTGTGAGGTAATCTAAACTGAGGTAGTACTTTTTTTTTTTTTAAGATTTTATTTATTTATTTGAGAGACAGAGAATGAGAGACAGAGAGCATGAGAGGGAGGTGGGTCAGAGGGAGAAGCAGACTCCCTGCTGAGCAGGGAGCCCAATGCGGGACTCGATCCCGGGACTCCAGGATCATGACCTGAGCCGAAGGCAGTCACTTAACCAACTGAGCCACCCAGGCGCCCCTGAGGTAGTACTTTTTAAAACTTGCTCATACTGTCTAAAGGTAAACAATCTTTTGTTTGGTTAAATAAACAACAAATCATGGAGAAAAATCGAGGCCATCAAAACCCACTTTAAAAATTTTTGTGTGTAAATTAAATGTGGTGCTAACATCTTCATGTTTGATTTTCTGTACAGAGAGAGAAGAATTCTGTGCATGGCAAAGGATCTGCAGACCTATAATCCAGCAACTTCTAAGGCCACAGAGACTCAAATTTAAAGGAAACACAAATTCCTAACCTGCTTCCTGGAAGTTAATTCTTTCTCAATTAAACAATGAGATTTCCTAAAAACAAAACAAAAAACTTAACACTCAAATGCAGGGACAGGGTATCCTCTGAGTGTAATTCCAGACCTCGTCCAGTGCTCAGAGCTTTAACCTAATAGTAGTTATGGACACAGCAGCTCTAACGTCACTGACATTTTTTCCTGGCTTGTAGGATGAGACCATCATGGAAGAAGAGGTTGTTCTTTGTTTTCTGTTTTTTTACTAACGCATAAGCTGGGTATATACAATGACAAACAACTATAAAAAAAAACAACAACACTGAACTGAATATTTGCTCTACTCAATACTCAACAGGCTGATTTATTAACTGAATTTACTTCTTGCATTGTTACTGGACTGAATGACTGTTTCGGTGTCATGCAAACAACATTCTGTAAGTTTTCTATTGGCCATTCCTGTGATTATGTGCCTTTTACAATATGAATGTAATGACCCTATATAATCATATATTCTGGAAAGTGCTTGTAAAACATGGAGAATATCTGTTACTACCAAAACTATGTGATATTAGTGCTTAGAAGCAACAGTAAAAGTTCAGCACCAAACTGAACTTTATAACTGATTTTAGAATTTGTTACACTCCTTTTGAAAAAATGTATGCCATGAAGTTGTTTTAAAATATACTGTCACAGAAAGTGTGACTCATTTAATAATTAAAATTATTCATTGTGTATTATTCATAGTATCATCTTTAGTGTGGACACTCCTTAATGAATTGACTCAAGTGTATAAAAATAGTAAAATATTACTCTATCACAACACAGTAACCTTATTTTCATCCTGTTTGTGTTTCTTACATGACATAAAGAACAGAATTAAAAAAAACACAGAAATGTGTGAATAATAGAATTTTTAAGGTTTAGAGATTCTAGTACATTTTTAAGGAGTTTTTTACATTGGCTAATGCAAATATACTTTACTGAGTAATATTCTCCTTATTTAAGGGAATACACTTGTTTGTGTAGCTTCACTTTTCCAAGTCTACATTAAAGACACCAATTGCCTCTGAATTTTTTTTTTTCCAAATAGGCCAAAGGAATAGCTAATAACGATCATAAAGTATGGATGAAAAATGCTCCAAAACAAATATTTGGTCTTTCATCTCATATTAAGTATTTGTGGACTTTAATACCCATAAAGTTTTTTAAAAGAAAGTTATTTTTCTCTTCACTTGACATTCAAGAATCTTGAATATAAGACTCTGAAACATGGTATAAAGGTCTTCAAGACATCATATACTTATTGAATGCATTTTCAGTGAAAGTCTATATGGTTGGGCACATTTTCATAGCTTTGCATCTTCCTCTTATTTTTAATCTAAAATTAGATATGGGAGGGAAAAATCATAGCCTGGCTATTATAGTCTGATTTGTTTATTTCACAAATTTTGGGGGATGCCTACTTATGCCATATATATATATATAAATTTGCATAGGGGCTAGTATATAGCAATAAACAAAACAGACAAAAAAAATCCTATCCTCATAGGTTAATATTAACTCTGCCTTTCTTACCCTATATTTAAGAGACATACATTCCAGGTAATCCAAAAATAGTGGCAAAATCTATTGGATTCTATATAATCTAATGTCTTTCCTTTCATTTGCCCCATCAAGGCTATTTAAGGGACAATGTTGTAAACAAAGAATTGCAATGACTCTGGTTTTAGATGAAATTGCTTATGATATTGTTTGAAATACAGAGACTAAGGGAAAGAGTATGAAATAATGTGCCCCCCAAAAGGGGGGTATTACATTTCAGAATTTCCTTTCCTCTCTGGGATCTCATCAGGGCTGCCCAGACGTTTTAACACCGACACAGGTAAGTGATGAGTATATAGTTCAAGCACAGATGAAGGTCGTTATATATTCAAAGAAACCACACTTGCCTGCACCCAATTGGGACTTGTCCAGTGGAAATATTCCCATTTACCGATAGGTCAAGCTTAAGAGAGGTAAGAGAAAGAATAAAGCCTGGCATAGCTTGATGTTCCCCTAAGAAAAAATGAAAAGAGGGCAATTTCCTATTTATTTTTGTTTATCAGTTCATGTCATTATAACTTTAGATAAAGCTGATCAAGTTTAAAATTTACATATTGTTGAAGAGTATAATGAAAAAACTGGATTCACTCAAGAAAATCAAATCCAAATCCTCCAAGGTTGACAATGAGGAAGGATTTTTCCCTTGGGGAGGAACATCTGACTCAGGCCCTTGACTCTTGTCCTCCTGAATGGTCTTGACTCTTGAGTGACTTGCTAAATAGCACCACCAACATTACACTGGCTGCAGCAAACACTCTGCATTGCATCAAAGGTAGACCAGATAGTCAAGGAAATAAAACAGAAACAATTAGAGAACCTGGTTTTCAAGTCATGGTTTGCCAATCCTGGTGTTCAGAACCCATTCCTAGTATTATTTTATACACTGTTTATTTAAATATTTAAATATATACCAGTTTTTTTGCTCACCATTCTTTCTTTCATCTCAAACCTTTCTTTTTTTTTTTTTTTTTTTTAAAGATTTATTTATTTATTTATTTGAGAGAGAGAGTGAGAGAGAGAAAGAGCACCAGAGGGGGGAGCGGGAGAGGGAGAAGCAGACTCCCTGCTGAGCAGGGAGCCCGATGCGGGACTCGATCCCGGGACTCCAGGATCATGACCTGAGCCGAAGGCAGTCGCTTAACCAACTGAGCCACCCAGGCGCCCTCAAACCTTTCTGATAAGGTCATTTTCTACTTTGAAGTATATAAAGTGTCTTCCTTAAAGTTCTTTTGGTAAATGGAAAAAAAAAATACTTATATTAGTTTGCTAAAGTTGCCATAACAAAATATCCAAGAATGGGCGGCTTAAACAACAGAATTTTATTTTGTCCCAGTTCTGGAAGCTGGCAGTTCAAAATCAAAGTACTGGCAGGGTTGATTTCTCCTGAGGTCTCTCCTTGGTTTGCAGACGACCACTTTCTGATTGTTTCGTCCTCATATGGACGACACATGGTTGTACTTATGTGCACACATGCACCCTGGTGTCCCTCTTTGTATGTCTCAATCTCTTCATCTTAGAAGGATACCAGACAGTTTGGAGTAGGGCTCACCCTAATGGCCTCATTTTAACTTAACTACCTCTTTAAAGGTCCTAGCTCCAAATACAGTTACGTTCTGAAGTAGTGGGGTTAGGGCTTCAATATATAAATTCTGGGAGTGCACAAGTCAGCCACAACACTACTAGAAATAAAATCTGTTTTCGTCTGAAAATATCTTTATTTTGTATTCATTATCAATATATAGTTTGGTGGTTACAAAATTCTAGGTTGACAATATTGTAAAAAATGTTCTCCATTGTTTCCTGGCCTCCACTGCTGCTGTTGAGAAATTTATTGTTATCCAACTATCACTTCTTTTTAGATGATTCATCTTTTCTTTTTTGGCTGTTTTTAGGTTCTTCTCTTTGTCTTTTTTTTTTAAAGATTTTATTTATTTGAGAGAGAGAGAGAGAGCAAGCACGAGCAGGGGGGAGGGGTAGAGGGAGAAGAAGGCTCCCCACTGAGCAGGGAGCCCGATGTGGGACTTGATCCCAGGACCCTGGGATCATGACCTGAGCAGAAGGCAGACACTTAACTGAGCCACCCAGGCACCCTCTTCTCTTTGTCTTTTTTTTAAGATTTTATTTATTTACTTGACAGAGACAGCGAGAGAGGGAACACAAGCAGGGGAAGTGGGAGAGGGAGAAGCAGGCTTCCCGCCAAGCAAGGAACCCGATGCGGGGCTCGATCCCAGGACCCCAGGACCATGACCTGAGCCGAAGGCAGACGCCCAATGACTGAGCCACCCGGGTGCCCCTCTCTTTGTCTTTTTAAAGATTTTATTTATTTATTTATTTATTTATTTATTTATTTATTTATTTATTTATTTATTTATT